>NW_025782961.1:0-32801 GCF_021130785.1 Homalodisca vitripennis | reverse complement strand
TTAGCAAAGCTGAAGTATTTCAAGAATATAATTGTGCAAGCAATGTTTTGAAGTGGTGTGAACTGGAAGACTTAGGTGTTAATTGCGACACTGGCCACGTAAGCCTAAGAACAAAGTAAAAATCAAAACATTCTTTATTTACAGAAACTTTGGGAATCGCAATGGTGTTAATACATTTAAAAAGAAAAACAATAATTAACCATTTTTACAGATGGTTGTTGTCTTCAAGCAAGTATCCCTCCAGTGAGTACAGTGGATGGTTTATAAAGCATTCGCTTAGGGCAGTCTTCAGACATTTTCCGATTTTACTTCAGATCCTCTCTGGCAGTAGGTTGTGCATCTTCAGGCCTATATATGAGGGTTTCAAAATCAAAATGTCTTTATTACGTGAACATTAAGTACAGTAATTTGTCAAAATATAATACATAATGCAAAGTTAGATAATTACAGTTTAATAGTGTCATCATTGTGAGTTTAGGAGGTTTATGCTTCAATTTTTAAAATCACGTGGTTCCAGTGTTAGCAGATTCCAGGAACTCTTCAATGGTATATACAGGTCTCTTCAGCAAAAACTCTCGAAGTAGGTTCTTTAGTCTGTTTCCTGTCAGGCTGCGGAGGTAGTCTGGTAGAAGTTTTTTAAATTTCCGGCCAATGTATGAAGGTTTCTTCTCGTATAAAAGCTGTTCTGTGTTGAGGTAGGGTGAGCCTTGAGGCATGGCGTGTGGGGTAATTATGGAGGTCCATGTGAGTCTGCAGATGTAGTTTATCTACGTGCAAGATGGCTTCATAAATGTAAAGTGCAGGTACTGTAAGTATGCCTAGGGTCTGGTAGGCCTGTCGGCAAGTTTGTAGTGGCTCAAGGTTTGCAAGGGTCCTGACTGGCTTCTTTTGGAGTACCAGAACTCTCTTGAGGTTTCCTTGGGAGGTTCCCCAGACTATAAGGCCATACCTAATGTGAGACTCTATTAGCGCATAGTAGGCTATTTTTGCCGCTTCCAGAGAGCCTACCCATTTAATACGTTTAACAACGTAGATGCCTGTACTAATTTTATTGCATATGTTGTTTACATGATCTGCCCATGTGAGTCTGCTATCGAGAGTTACTCCCAAAAACTTGATCTGGTTAGCCACTGGTATATTGGGAATGCTTGCTGGTACCTCTTTCTTCCTGCTAAAGTGTACCTGTGTAGTTTTGTCAGGGTTTATTGCTAAGTCATTTAATTTACTGTAGATTATGGCGCTTTCTAATGATGTGATAGAGTTACTGTACAATTGTTCAGCTGTGTCATTTCTTAGAAGAAGAGTGGTATCATCTGCGTACATTATGCAGCTCGTACTTTTCATTTTGAATTAGAGCTGGGAAGTCGTTAGTCAGCAGAATAAACAAAATGGGTCCCAACACAGATCCCTGTGGGACTCCTCTAGTAATTGGTTGAGGACAAGATCTGAACATGCTAGTGACGCCAGATGTAGTATGCTGAATCTCCACAATTTGGGATCTCCCTTTGAGATAACTATCAAACCACTTGTTTTCCAGACCTGTTACTCCCAAAGCTGCAAGTTTTTTAGAGATGAGGCTGTGTCCTAAGCAATCAAAGGCCTTACTGTAGTCTAGGAAAAAGGCAGTGACAAATTGTCCCTCCTCTATGCTGTCAATTATAGATTCGACCAGACTTATGATGGCAGATAAAGTAGATTTTCCCTTCTGGAAGCCATGCTGGCAGTCAGTAATTAAGTCCTGTTGTGTAAGATGCGTCATTAGTCTCTTCAATACTATTTTTTCAATAATTTTTGAAAACGTTGATATTAAGGAAATGGGTCTATAGTATTTTGGGTCAGTTTTTTGGTCCTTTTTTGTGCTGGGGATAGACCTTGGAGACTTTAAGCTTTGTTGGGAATTGGCCCAGGGAAAATGATTTATTTATAATTGATGCAAGAGGATGAATCAATTCCACTGCGCAATGCTTTACAACTTTTGATGAGTATTCGTCTGTACCACTCGATGATTTGTTTTTTAGGTTGTGTATTACTTGACTTACTTTTTCCCATGTTGTGGCGGTCAGATCAAATGGTTGTATTAAAGGGTGGTTTAAGAGGTTTAGGTCCTCTTCTAATCTGCTGTCTCCTGGCTGTTGGTTGTTTTGCTGTAATGTCACTTCTGCTATCTGAGTAAAGAAAGTGTTTAGTTGTTCAGCTACCTGAAGAGGATTGTCTACCACTGCATCGTCAATGTTTAGCTTAGGACACGTTTTGCTAAGTTGTTTTGGCATTGGTCTCTGTATGTATTATGTCCCATACAGCTTTGGATTTGTTGTCAGATGTCATTATTTTCTGTGTATTTGCATTTTGTTGCAACATCCTTAGTTTTCTGTCGTACTTCTTTTTTATATTTACCATAGTTTCTTTATCTTGTGCCCTTCCGGTAATTTCATAGGTGTTTGAGGCTCTTAAGTAGGCAGCTTTTATCTCAGCTGATTCTTGGTCATAGTAGTGAATTGGTTTACTCTTAGTTTTATTTTTGCTCTTCTTGTGAGGGCAGGAGATGTCAAGGGCAGTTTGCAGCACTCCTTCGAATATGTTATATGCTGTTTCCGCATCTTCAGCATTATAGACAGTATCCCAGTTTTTTATGGAAAGCAGTGACTTGAGCTGGTCAAGGTTTCTCCTTCCCATTTGTCGCCGAAGAGTTTGCGTGTTGTCGTCATTTTTACAAAAGTCCAGGCTACATATTTGGGCGGTATGATCCGATAGTCCAGTTTGTAAAATTGTTGCACTAAGGTCATGTTCTGGAATATTAGTGCATATACAGTCAATTGAAGTGCTTGTGTCAACTGTAATGCGAGTTGGTGGCAAAGGGAGCCTTCTTATGTTGTGTGTTGCCAATTCGTTGTCAAACATCAGGCTGTCCGGGTTGTTGGGTTTTAATCTGTCAACGTTTATGTCTCCTGTCAGAATAAACGACCTATTATGTGCTTGACTATTGTCCAGAATGTTTGATAGGATGTCCAAGCTATTTTGAATGTTTACCCCGGGAGGGCGGTATACGCCAAGGAGAAAGAGATGCTTCCCTTTGATTATAATATGTGCCATTGCAGCCTCAAATAGTTTTTCTTCGCAGTGGTTACTCATGTCTATGGCCCTCTATATTGTTTATTAAGTTGTCTCTACAATAAATAGCAACCCCCTCCAGTCTATGTTCTTTTCTGCAGTATTCAGATACGAGAGAGTATCCTAGAAGTTTTGTGGTTTCAATATCGCTTTGCTTGAGACCGTGTTCTGTTAGAACCAAGAGGCTGGGGCATACTTCACTTAGTAGATGGTTTAGCCCGGTTTATTTTTGTATTGAGACCTCTTATGTTTTGATGACATATTGTCAGGTAGTCATTTTTATCTGCTGAGTGCTGCCTAAAAAACAGTTTGTTTCTGTTGAAGATGACTCTGAGCATTGCGGAATTTTTATATTACTATTGCAGCTTGACATGTTGGTATGGTCTAGAAAAGAATTGGAATGGTGTACGTCTGCTTGCACCAGGATCTGATGTCCAGGTTCCTGTGGAGATGGTGGCGGTAGAGGAAGGTGATGATTAGGTGTTGCCAGGGCTATTTCATCTGTCTCCTGTCCTAGTGTTTCCAAGAGAACTGGTGAGATCTGAAGCAGTGCCTCAGAAGAAGAAGTCATTGGCATCATGTTCCTAGTGACTGCAGAATTTTCCTGAGTTTTTAGTCATAATCGGAAGGTAGAATTGAATATTCATTGCAAAAAACTCATCCAAACTTTGATTTTCAGGCTTCAGTTTTGCATACATAGGTGGCGATTTTCTAAATTGTGTTTTTTTCCTTGTCTGACTTACATAAAGCTGAACTTACAGGGAAGATGTGTTCTCTTACTTTAGTCAGTATGGATTCAGTGTTGTTTAACGCAGATTTGTCTGGCTTCTGCGGTCAAGTTGTGGTGAGGCATAGTCCTGGTTGTCAATGTTGGTTCAGTGTTGTTAACGCAGATTTGTCTGGCTTCTGCGGTCAAGTTGTAGTAAGGCGTGGTCCTGGTTGTCAGTGTTGGTTTCAGTGTTGTTAACGCAGATTTGTCTGGCTTCTGCGGTCAAGTTGTGGTGAGGCATAGTCCTGGTTGTCAATGTTGGTTCAGTGTTGTTAACGCAGATTTGTCTGGCTTCTGCGGTCAAGTTGTAGTAAGGCGTAGTCCTGGTTGTCAATGAAGGTTCAGTGTTGTCCGAGGTCAAGTTGTAGTAAGGCGTAATCCTGGTTGTCAATGAAGGTTCAGTGTTGTTTACGCAGATTTGTCTGGCTTCTGCGGTCAAGTTGTGGTGTTGTTCAGAAGTGTGATTCACACTTTGAGTGCTAGCTTTGTACTTAGCAGCTTGGAGTGATATACTGAACAGGTTTTTGTTTTTGCAAAGTGTTATCCAGTTGGCTGTTCTTCATGGTCCTGGTCATGTGACCTCTAGCTGAGGAATGTGGACTTTCTTTTCTGTCCAACATGGATGTAATTTTATTATTCCCTGGTTTATTTAAGTGGGTATTTGAGTCAGAGTTCATAAAGTTGTCAAGGAATGAATTTGTGTAGACTTTAAATTTGTTTATCAGCTCAGTAAATCTAAACTGGTTTTCCTCTACCTCTTCCTCCGTTTTCGACAAAATTACTTTTATAGTTCTGTAACTCTTGTTCTGTCTCTTTCCCTCGTGAAATTAATTGAGCATTTTCATTTCTGAGAATGAGAATTTCATTATCTGCCCCATTTTGTGGTTTTAGCTAATTCTGCTTCCAAATATTTTATTTTTTCCTCTGACTTAGTTTGCAACGTTTGCAGTTGTTTAAGTGCAGCATCACTACTTTTCTTTTCTTCATCTGCCTGTGCTAATAACTCTTCTTTTAGTCTTTGTTCCTTAGTGAGCTTTCTGCTTAGGTGGTCATTATTTTCTGAAAGGTCACGAGTAAAGTCCGTTAGTACATTGTTTCTTATCATACAATGAGTGGTTATCACGAAGTTGGCTGATTTTCAGGAAGCAAGGGTTATTCTGGTTGGGAGAATTCTACTATATAGAATGAAAATAAAGATCACCAACATCGAGCTTGCCAAGTGATATTACCAACCAATAGGGATATTGGACAGTTGATTTGAATATGAGTAGAAGCAGTTCACCCAACACAAGATAAGATAATTCATTAGAATCCCTATAAATCATATAAAAAATCATGAGCATAATCATAGGCATAAAAGTATGAGTTAACTCTAATATTAATGAACTCTACTCATTGGTAAATCCACTTCTAAAAATGCTTCAAACTGTGTTTTGTTTTCAATTCGGTCTACTTTAATCATGAATAAACTCAGTGATATTTTCATTAAAAAATACCTGAAAATATAAAGTAGTCTTTTAAAGTGAAATATCTAGGAATTATGTTATATCAGAAAATCACCTGGGTACTGCATGCTGAAATATTGTGCAAAAGTATTCTTTTTTGTTCTCTTAGGACAAGAAGCTTAGAAATTATACCTAGTCCTAAAGGACCTTTGTACTGCTTCAGGAGTGACAAGGTATTCTGGATAGGTAAGATTGGGTATAGGAGCCGCCTCCTGTTGAGATCCATGAGAAAGAATTAAGGGCAATACTCTCAGTCATGTCCCCTTAAAAAGAAGGGGAAGCCAACTCTGAACCAGCCTCTCCAGTCAAAGCAGGCAGTAGTAGCATGCCCTTATGTTTAGGCTAGCAAGAACCTTTAACTCTTAGGAAACCCCACCAACTCCAACAGTCATCTCCTGCTGTAGACTAGACCTATTGAACTACCCTTGCACCCCAGAATCTCGACATTTGCAGTTAGTAATGTGCCGCTCCTGGACATCCATAATGTTGCTCAGATTTAAGTGACACATTGGTTATTGCTGTACCCAGTGTGAATTCTACTGGAAGGCATAAACCAGCCTGAAGTGAGCCCTTCTGAGCGAGGAACCTGGTATTTTATTGAAACACACCCCTTGAAGATCTAAACTTCAATACCTCCACCCAATCTATATTCCTTTCTTAATGTAACTTGTATGATGTTTCAGGAGCTGGAGAGGAAGTTCAAACCAAACAACCACTTATATGAACATGAAGAGAATTATTGGTAAGAAAAATGAACAAGTGAAGGAACTGAGAAAGAAGTTGTTAAAATATGAACCACAAGAAAGTGCGGATAGTGACTAAAGATTTTGCAAAGTAATTGTCAAACCAGCAATTCTGTCTCCTAACACAGATAAAATCCAGCCCTATTGTTTAAGGTTATATTTTTTTGTTTACTTTATTGCATTAATGATTATCTTTTGCAATTAAATATTCAACTTCAGCTCTCCTGTCCCAAAATCTCCACCTTCCCAATTATACATTCAAAATCCCTCACTGCTGATTTACTTTCTTCAACAATGAACACATAAGGTTAAAAAAGTTTTAAGCTTTAGAAAGTTATTTTTATAAAATGTTAAATCATCAAAATGTATTTTTCCTTCAATGGTTCCTTTGACAATTAATTTTTATTGCACTAGTGATCTTATTTAGACACCATAATTAAATAAATCCACTCTTTTGGTAGCTCGGATACACTTCAATACATTTCTGTCAAGAACAGATTTTCTTCAGGAAGTTCAAGGAACAACTTTATTGTATTATTATTCTTAACAAGGTGATAAAAAACAAATGTGATAATAATTGTAAAATGATGTATGTACTCATGAATAAACTATTTCAGTGGATAACAGCACCCATTTGTTTGTATGAAACAACACAAACTTACGATCAGCCTTTACCATTTTAATTTTCGAGTCAATCCAAACTTTATGAGGAAGTTTAAGAATCCGATTTTAAGGAAGGACCTGTTGGGTCTTTAATAAAAGAGACGTTTCAACAGGTAAACTATCCTCAAGAAACTATCCTTTTTTGGGAGATAGATTCAATGTATCTGCTACTTTGTAGATGGTTATTGAAAAATGTAATTGAAGTAATCCAAGAATCATCATACAGTTGATTATTTATTGATTTCAAGCTAAATAATTTTTTTTGTCTTCATTTGACATAATTATATTGGAAACTTACTGAAATATTAGTAATAGTTGATTGGCACAGTTGTTCAAAGTGTTCAGATATATTTTTAAAAGTTGCATCATCAGCGTAGAGTACTATATACAAAATTTGCAAGTTAATTATACCAACATGAAACAACAAAGGTCCAAATACTAATCCCTGTGCAACCCCCATTCCACTACAGTTTCTTGCAATCATACTGCTTCCAAAAACACTTTCTGCTTATGAATTTTTAGGTAGTTGTCAATTAATAAAAGAGTGCCCTAAATGTCATAATACTGAAGTTTCATCAATATATCTTTTTGAGTAAAACAGCCAAATGCCACTAGCATTACAAAATCTAGCTTCAAATTCATTATTACAGTGGCACTGGTATTTATAATATGGTTTTTTCTACTAAAGCAACAGTCATAGTAAAAATCCAGCTGGAAAACAAAAGTCCATATCATTTGTTTGTAGTAATGCACTGAAAAGCTCTTTTTCTCCTTGTTGGTAAAGTATGGATTGAGTTAATTATTTCGATACCAGTATGTGTGCTGCGAACCAACTTTGTCCATGAATGCTTCTTGTTAAACTTAATGAAAATCTTTCCTGGTTGATGGATTGTTCTTGGAGGATCCATATCTTTATTCACATGCCTTGCTGACATTGCATCCTTCTTTTAGTTCCTTTGGGGATACCATAAGGGTTGAGTTTACAGGATAGTAAAACAACATTATGCAACTCAGAGAAAGTATCACATCGATCATTAATTTGTTGGCTTACTTTGACTTACTGGATACACTGTTACAAATATGGGCAAAAATGGACTGTATTTTTTTATATGTTGAGATTGTTGAAAAGTAGAGGCAGTTAGCAAAGTAAGTGTATATTTAATGCTGCCTTGAGGTTCAAGAAACATGCTAAGTGTGAAAAGTACTAGCATAAAATAGGATTACGGGCAAAACTTGATTTAACATAGCAGTCAATGTGTTAAACTATGCACACACCTCTAGCTACAGAATATGTCTTTAACACTTTCACTTTGACTCGAGTCATCTACTTACTTTAGAAAAACGGGGATAGTAGCAATGCGTGTTCGCTTCAGCCAATGTGTTAAACTATGATACATCTGTAGCTACAGAATATATTGTTAACACTTTCATTTCGACTCGAGTCATCCACCTAATTTAGGGCAGCCAGGATAATAGCAATGTGTGTTCGCTGCAGCCAATGTGTTAAACTATGATACATCTGTAGCTACAGAAAACATTGTTAACACTTTCACTTCAATTCGAGTCATCCACCTACTTTAGGACAGCCAGGATAATAGCAATGTGTGTTCACTGCAGCCAATGTGTTAAAACCAGCTAAAACATTTCTTTTACTGTAGAAGAAATACAAAAATTGCTCTTCTCTTGAGATGGCTAACAACATCTTAATTAATATTACATCTCTATAAACATAGGTTTTCGTAATATATGAATGAAGGCCCCAAGAAAATAGATATTCTTAAATGCTAATTTAAAAAATTGAAATTAATTGAAAAATATTTATATTGTTAAAGGACTTATAAGATGTTTATGATTAAGGAGAAATTTCAGCAAGATTGATATTGTTTAAACTATTTTTCTTGTTTCAGAAAAGAAGTATTTTTGCTAAATTGAAATCATTCATATAATTTATAGATGATATAAAAACATTCACGTACCATTACACACACAGGTTTGATGTGCTTCAGTGTTTATAATCTGTATTTTAAAATAAAAAGTTGAAAGGTAAAATTCAACATTGCATGAGTTTTGACTCTTAACAGTATAATTCATCTCAAGAGTATAACACTACATTTTGATGTTCATTCACTTCAGTTCAGCCCATAAGTGGTCCAAGATTCAATGTTCCGCCTGAGGTTGCGTGACTGTAGCAGGGGCCACCAACGTGACTTCTGGAAGGGCAGTAGACAACATAGGCTTTGAATCTCTGATCTCTGAATCTGTAATACTAAATTCATAATCTCTTTTAGTAAATTATAATAAATTTTAAATAAAGATTAAATTTTAGATTATTCAGAGAACAAAATATAATGTAATCTTAAATACTTGTATTACGCTTTAGCGAAATAAGGAATGTTCTTGTAATATTTTAAGACAAAGTTTAGATCCACTCCGTGTACAATGCTTACGTGTTGATGGGAGTTGGAGAAGGTGTACGAGAAGCAGGAAAACTGGCAATGTCATGGGTCACAGTCAATGGCCAAAAATACTCCACGCATCTGGAATAAACAACAAAGTGCATCCAAATTATAGGTTTGTCTAATTCAATAATAAATTTGTTTGATAAAAACTGGATACTTTTTTTTAATATTTGACATTTTCAGAAAATAGCTCTTAGCCCTGTTCTGTCTTAAACGCAGCAGTGTCAAATTTCTTTTATTTACTACCTAAATTAGTTATAAATAACATTTACCACTCTAGTTTCAGATTAACTAAGTCTAGATTTATGATAACAGCCTAATCTTAATGAGATCAAAAGTTTTCTAATCTTAAACTCACTCTATCTCTGATCAAACTTTTTCTTACAATGGGTTTAACTTCATCATTGAGGTTAGGTGAAGAAGAGAACCTCAGAGTCTCTGTGACCCCCACGTCATTCCTATAAGTATGAAATGTATATTCCAAAAATATTTTAAAATTATTTACCTATATTCAATAAGGGTAACAACAACAAATTTATCGATACATATTATGTTTTTATAATGTCCTTTTTCATTTGTTTCATACAATTGTAAGTTTCCTTACATATAAATTCTGTAATATTAAAAATATTTGAAAGAGCCTTATGTGACCAATTAGTTGATTTCTTAAGAACAAAAAATTTAATCTAAGATTGCCAACATGGTTTTTAAAAGAGAAAATCAGTAAACGCCGCAGCAACAGAATTTATTGAGTCAGTAATCAATTTATTAGATGAAAAAAAGAAAGTAATGGGGGTTTTAATGGACCTAAGCAAAGCGTTTGACTCTATATCTCACCCATCCCTGCTTAAAAAGTTCCAAAATTTAGGCATAAGCGGCAAGGCTTGAATCTTATCTTGAAAATCGAAAAACAATTTGTTCAAATAACACACCTTGATGGTAAAAATATTAGGAATGATTACATATCTTCAGTAAAAACTTTCAGTAAAATCTTCAGTAAAAATTATGCTGCTCTAGTAAATCATGCTTGTATGCAGACGACACAAGTCTAAATATTAATGCATCCTCATGGGGTAGCGTTGAAATAAAAAAAAAGTAGTAATCTAATAAGTCTTTCTGATTATTTCACTGAAAACAATCTGCTCCTTAATTTAGGAAAAACTAAATGTATGATGTTCCAAATAAAAAAGTATAAAATTAATGAACAACCAATTAGCACAGGTGAGTTAACATCCCAAGTAGAAAAGGTACATTTTTTTTGGATTAATTGTGGCTGAAAATCTTAACTGGGACAATCATTTTGATAGAGTTCTTTCATAATTATCCTCCAGTTTATATGCTATGAGAAAATTAAAATATCTGTGTGATTATAAAACTTTAAAAATTATTTATTTTTCTTACATATACTCCATAATTAGTTTTGGCATATCTTTATATAACGTAACAACTCCCAAAAACCTTGATTCAATTCTAAAACTTAAAAAAAGGGCAATAAGAATTATATTGAACCTAAAACCACAAACCTCAGTAAAGGAAAAATTTTGGAATTACAGATTCTTACTGTTTACGTGCTATATGTTTATGAAGTAATATTGTCAGTCAGGTCAAGAATCGGAGAGCAAATACTTAATGGTACTAATCACCAGTACAACACAAGACAGAGAGACGAATTGGCTACTCCTCATCAATTGGCACTTTTTGAAAAAATGCCACGATATGCTGGAAAATACCTGAAAATATAAATCAGAAACTTCTTTTTCAAAATTAAAAATAAACTAAAAATGTATTTAATAAATAAAACCCTTTATTCTTTCAATGGTCTATGAGGATATTGTACCATACTCTATTTTAATTTAGTAAAAGATCATAAATACATGGTCTTAATTTGTAAGTTTTTGACACCATTCAATTGTATTCATGTAATACAGTATGGATAAAGAATATTTTATCTGATTTTATTTTAAGTATGTTCTATAATTGCAAGGGAATGTTTATATTTTTTTATATTGTCTTGAGGTTGAGTGGAAGAGAGGGCTAAAACAGACTTACTCCACCTTAAAAAAGACATATTTCACTTCATCATGTTAGAACGGCTTACTTTAGGGAATTGTTGATTACAAAAGGCTTCGGAACAGGACAGGAACCTCCACTGGAGACAGAGTTGCGAGCTGAGAGCAGGTTACTGTAGGGGCACTGTGGAGGCTCTGGTGGAGCTCCAGGAGAGCTCTGCCTGCGGAACAGTCTGGACCTGTGCCGTGTCACTGAAAACATAATTTTCCATTGTACTTTCAACCATGGCTTCCTTCATATTCTTTAAAGCCTCACTCGCCTTTTTTAGAGTGATGGGTTCTTGAGATGATGGCATGTTTTTTCTCTCTCTTAGGACAAGAAGCTTAGAAATTACACCTACTCCTAAAAGGACCTTTGTGCTGCTTCCGGAGTGATAGGATATTCTGGATGGGTAAGGTTAGGAGTAGGGGCCATCTCCTGTCAAGATCCATGAAGAAGAGTTCAGGGCAATAAACTCAGTCATGTCCCCTCAGAAGAAGGGGAAGCCAGCTCTGAACCCGCCTCTCCAGTCAAAGCAGGCAGGGAGTGACACACCCTCATGATCTCGATATTTGCGGTTAATGAGTTCCGCTCCTGGACATCTGTAAGGTTGCCCAGATTTAAGTGACACATCAGTTTTTGCTGAGCCCAGTATACTCCAGGTTTTCAACTGGAAGGTATAAACCAGCCAGAAGTGAACCCACATGGGTAGTGATTGCATGTAGGTTCCTGTCTTAGCAAGGGCGTCTGCTTTTTCGGTACCCATAACTCCTCAGTATGAGGTAACCCATTGAAGGACAACTTGCCACTCCTGCTGTATCAGAGCTCTAAGAACTCTGTGAAGAATAGTTGGTGTTCATCATTTAAATGGAAATGAATAGATAAATTCCCTTGAATCATATGTTACCAATATAAAGTATGTATTGAAAAAAATTTTCAACTGAATAACAAGGAATAAGAATGGTGCAAGATGTCTATGAGGATTTAAAGGAAAATACAACACTTCTAACATAATTTTCAAGATAAGTAATTGCTTGTATATAGAATATTATGTAATGTGTATACATGTATAAATGATTGCCCTGTCAGATGGTTTCATTTATTACACATTGTGCATGAATACCCTCTCCTGTATACCATTCTGCTTCTGTCTATATACCTTTCCCTCCACGTATTTACAAAATTTAAACACTATATATATATATATATAAGATAGAAAATAAAGTTACCTGCACTGACAGGCACTGGGATGATGGGGAAGAAGTCACCATGAATAGGACAATGGAAACAGACCTTCTGTTCCTTGCTGTGAGCATACTTGACAAGCAGACAGACAAGCATGCCCGCAAGCATCATGAGTAGAGCGATGGCCAAGCAGACAGGTCCGAGCACTCGTGAGTTCGTACTGTTGGACACTCTCAGGACATAAGCTTCATGGTCCTCCTCTGGTGTCTGACCTTGGTACGCGATCACTGTACATTCAGTCAGTCATGACCAGTCAGAAAAAACTGTCTCAGACACGATCCATAATGTTCTCCAGCTATGTTAAATTTAATTAATGCTCTGCAACTATTATTATATCAGAACCTTAAAGATTTGTAAACCTCATAGCAAGATCATTCTTGGGCATGGATGTTACATACAGCTACATCTTACTAGTCTACAAGAACTATTCAAGAAGTATAACATCCATTTTGGTGTAGTCCGAGAGCGAGTGGGGAGAGCCAAATCTTCACTGCACTGACACTACAGAAAAACCCCTAATACATAAACATGCACTTAAAATCACAATTGTAATAAAATAATTGAAAATAAGGATAGTATTACATTTTTAGGTTTGGAAATAGACAAACCTCTTAACTGAAACATTCATGTAGAAAAATTACTTTCCAAAATTTCATCAGGTTTATAGGCATTAATTAGACTGAGAAACCTGTGTGAAAAAGAAATATTAAACGTTATTTATTTTTCATATATTCACTCAATAATATCTTTTGGAATCTCACTTTATGGTGCTACTGCTGTAAATAATCTAAATTCTACGGGTGGACCGATGCTTCTAGGTGTCGAACAAGGCGACTCATCTCTTGTGAATTACATTACTGTATTCTCACCCCAAAATGTTGTTAATTAAATGATTATGATTAATGATTATGATATAATGATTAAGTTATGAATTGAATTGAAAAACTAAAAATTGCAGCGATGGACTGCCACGCAAAAAGATTTTACATAACACCTGAATGGTACACCAACAGCATGAAGTCTAGACTGGAAAGAATTAACACAAAAGATATTACTGCGCAGAAGGCAAGAGCACAAACAACACGTCACACATGCACCAGCTAAGGTAGAACACCTTTTTTCTCTGTATTTCCATCTTCTCTGGTGTGTATGTGACATTGCTTGGGTTCATAACATAATTGGGACACATACTTGTAATGCGTAACTCATGTTTAATCACAAGTAGATATTATCTTACCTGTGATAATCGAGCCGATGACTAAAAATATGATGGCTGAGACAGGAAGAGCCACTTGACAGGTGGAAGCTATCTGGACCCCCGCCACTAAGAGCCCGCCCTCCACCCTCTCCACCCGTACACGGGGAACTGGGGCGGGGCAGCCTCTCTGTCCACTGCAGCCCACTGGTCTCATTTCACTTCTAGACAGCATAACTTCAGGTACCAGTTTTTTAAATTTAAAATTTAATTCAAGATTTAAAACAAAGCAATAAATAATTTTTAGAACATTACTTGTTTCCAATGCGGAGATAGCCTCTGTAGCATTAGGGAAACTTTACCTATTTTGTCTTAATTCAACCAGACAGTTGCAAAACAGTGTATACTGATTTGATCAGACAATTTAGTGAAATGTTTTCTGGTAAAAGTTTGTTCTTTGAAAATTTCACAAGTTATAGATTTCAAATGTATTTTTCAAACTAAGCTTAAGGAAAATACCAGAGGTATATCCAGGATGTGTATTTGGAAGGGTCCAACTCATATTATAGCAAGATATTTAAAGCTGATCTTTGGCAATGGAAGAATAAGGAAGGAAACAGGATTTTTCGGACATTTACCATTGTTCAGTGATACAAAAAATCAATAACACTATGTTTCGAGATCCACCAAACACTATGTTTTGAGATGGATGTTATGTATCTATGTGTAACTAACCTAACACAAAACTACAATCTAGAATAAAATAAACAAATCATACCAAAGCGGTGTGACACGCATAAGTCAGGAATCGCAACAACCATATTGTCAACTCCATGTACGCTTTCTCTAAAACAACTAATTAATAAAAAAATCTCACAAATTATTAAAATTGAACTAAAGAATACAGGCCACAATAGGTCTACATTGAATGACCAATCACAGAAAACTAACGAGAAACCAATATTTAATGGCAATTGGCACAGTAGAAACAAGATTGTGACAAAAAGGAAATAAGAGTGGGCCCGTTTTGTTATTAGTTCACTCTAGATGAGATTCTCAAAACCGTACTGTGACAATGCATTATTCTATACAGTAATTGATTTGTTGCATACTATCAGAATTGACTACAAAGCGGTATAATTTTGACTGATCAGTTGATCTGCTAATTTATTGTATTAATTCCGATTAACTTCCTTTTAAACAAATAAGGTTCCTGATGTATTATGAAGGCTTCATCCAAATTCACTCAATGCTCTCCGGACCAATAATGATAAGCAATTTTTTACTTTTCTGCTGGCCCCTTTGTGAGTTTTCTTTGTGTTTGTTTATTCTAATTTCTTTTGTCTCACATATGTATTCTCTATTACGACTACATATTATGCTGTAAACACATTTTTTAAAATCCTGTGTTCCATTTTTGAATTTGTTTTTACAAGACTTTTTCCAAGTATGCTGTTTGTTTCAAATGCAGTTCTAATGTTGTACTTTCTACCTACTCTTCTAATTTTCTCCAATAATCCCAACAAATAAGGGATTAACATAAATATAAATTTTTCTCTATTCTGATTTACTAACTCAGGATCAGGATTGATTCTTCTGTTTTGTTTGCATTTTTTTATCACTGATTGAGAATATCATTTGCATCTAAGATCTGAGTCAATTATTTGAAATTCCCCTTTTGGTGGAGATATGTGGATGATTCCATTGTTGTTTTTCATTAAGGAGTCACTAAATTGAATGAGTTTTAAATGACATTGATAGTATTTCTCCTTCCATCTGCCTCACAATGGAAGCGGAAGACCAAAACAAGCTTCCTTTTTCGGATGTGTGCATATTAAGAGATGTCCTTGACCATAATTTTTCAATAGAAAACACACTCAGGAAAATGTTTGAACTTATCTATCAAAGAAGGAGTGGCCTACTCTTTGATTTGTCTGATAGAGCAAAGAGCGTTCAGATAAAGGTGGCTTAAAAGAGTAATCTCATTATTTTTTCCAGATGGTTTGGGAATATCTTGGCCCACCAATTTGGGCCTAGAATATGCCATTGGAAAAGGCTAGACTTAAAAACAACACACAACAAAAATAAAATAAATACACTTGTCAACAAATAATAATAATTTAAATTAATGTGCAATAAATTGACTACACTCAGTAAAATTCACACAATGATATAAAATGAAATACTACTTATAGTATTTGCAGCTAATAACAAAAATTATGTTCTTTTATTTGAAATAGTTTAACTAATACAAAAGAATCGTGTAGAAAATTAACCACTAACATACCTGAGAGATTCATTGTATTTGGTTTTGTCCATAACTTTACCCAACTTAAAAATTGGGTGATCATCAGTAACAATAATTGTGATAGACCACTCTATTCGAGTCAATAACGGATTTATTTGATGTATATATTACTGATAAGTATGACTGGTTGTGAGGCAAAATAGTCCAAGCTATCACATAGTCTTGAAAGTCACAGGCCCAATATAAATGTTTTGATTCACTGTTTACTATATCTGTTCATTTCATATCAGATCCTAAAAATAAATTAGAAATTTGAGTAAACAAATTTATTCACCGGTATAAACTGTTTATTAAACCAGTTCTGACTCTGAACCAGCAGTCAGAATGAAATCATTGATGCGGAACCTTAGTCAGGCACTAATTCTCTGAACTTAAAAGTATTAACACAAATTTAGAAATCTCTTCTACACTTAATAGTGTATCACTTCACTTATATTAAAGCAGCCATCACAATTTCCAAACCAGTTTAATACTCGTTTTTCACTTGGTCTTGGAGTCTTCTTCCTTCATTTCTTCAGCACAGCTCTGCAAGAAAGAAGTGTTTTGGTATTTCTGGAGGAAGTTGGGCAACCAGAAGCATGCACTGAGGAGTCGCAGAAAGACCCAGGCCGTGAATGCTAGAGCGATGTACGACAAACATGTGACCAGCATTTTCCAAATATCTAAGGTCACGGAATAGGCCTTCATTTTGTTTTACTGAAACAAGCAATAATGCATAAGTGTTTGGGTACCTATCTTGTAGATGAATTATACATACAGGCGTGAAGACTGGTGGAACCCTAATATAGGAAGAGAATCCTGAGTCCAAAAAGTGAATTTTATTTTAAAAGTCTGTTCATGTTTGTTCATCAGTAATGATTACCAAATACATAAAATCCAATGTATCCAAAATCCAAATAAAAATATTTTCAGATGATTCTTTTTTTTGGAACTGTTAATTCTTTTATCTACATTCACAGTTTCATTGAAAAATACAAATATTCACAAAAGTGACTATAGTGCTTTTGATTATGGTATTACGATTCATAACCCATTGCATGCTAAGTAAAATAGTTCAACAAACTCATATTACACGACAAAGAGGGGATGACTCTTTGCATGTGAACACGTGTTTCATCGGCTCTTACTTTTATGTCTAATTTCACGTACTTTTTCGTCACAGTATTTATTTAAAGTTATATAAGTTTTTAAAGCATTTCTTCCACTTCGTTTTAGTGTAATAGTTGCGGGTAAAACTGGCCGAAGAGTTTTATTATTTTATAAAAAAGATTTTATGTTTCGGTCGCCACCGCATCTGAGGTCGGGAGCGAAGGGCAAACCCGTTCCCTTATCTACAACTGATAAGAGTAAACCTACCTTCCAGCGCTCATTATCAGCGTCATCAGCGATAACTTCGACCGGATCCACAACAATGGCAAGCTCTGATAAAAACACGGGAGGTCTCGATTCGGTATCTGTGGAGAGTTGCGTCAATTCTTATCTGTCGAGCGCGGGTGTAATCACTGAGCTTGTTCAGCGCCTCGGAGACAAAATAAAGGACATTGTGGAGGTAGCGGTACGAGCTGCGTTAGCTACCTTCCAAGAAGAGTTGAAGAGGCTGCATGACGAGTTGGTCACCGTGACAGCAAGAGTAGGCGAGCTGGAGGATCGAGTGCTGGACAAGACGGACGATCTTGAACAATATCAAAGGCGGGATAACCTGAGAATCTTTGGCATACAGGAGACCAAGGGCGAAGACACGGACAAGCTGGTAGTCGAGTTGTGTCGGGAGAAGCTGGGAGTGGAGTTGTCCGATGCGGCGATTCACCGGAGTCATCGCATCGGTCAACAGTCCAGGCAAAACAGTGAAGGGAAGCAGCTGCCTCGCCCTATTATTGTGAGGTTTACCACCTACCGGCAGCGCCAGCAAGTGTATGCTTCGAAGAAGAAGTTAAAGGGCTCAGGAGTTACCATCCGCGAAGATCTGACCGCACGCAGGATGGAGGTGTTCCGGGCGGCAGTAGCTCAGCACGGGCCGAGGAACACTTGGACGCTGGATGGTCGTGTTCTGTGGGTTGATCGGGGCGGCAGGAAAGGTGTTGGTACTCGGCTGGCGGACCTCGCATCGAACTCAACAGGCACCAAGTAAATCGTTTGTTTGTATCTATCAAGTTATTTTAGTTTTCATTTCTTTGTTCCTTTTATTACTTTTGGTTCATAAAATTATTATATAAATATTACCTTTTTTTTTTTTTTTTTTTAAGAATATGAGTATAATTTAATTTTACATATACACATTTTATTTATTCCAAATAAACTTTAAAAAGGAATATCATAATATAACTATTTCGTTTAATAATACAAATAATTTCTGTAAATGCTACAATTAATAATCAGTCTATATTATATGTTTAGTTCCAATATTATTTTATTAATATAAATTTTTATTTTGTTATTAAATAGTACTTCTACTAATGAAATAGTCTAAGTATTCCGTTTATCTAAACACGTACTTCATAAAATCGTATAATAATTGTTATTTATATTAGGCTATTCTATCCAAGTTTACAGTAAAATAATATTTTTGCAATAGATTTCCACCATTTACTATTTTCTGTTTTACTAGAATAATAAAATATTGTATTTATATAATATATTTATTTCATAAATATGACTTTTATTTCGTTACACAATATTATTCTTTAAAACATTCAGAACAATAATTTTTTATACAAAACTATAATATTTTCTATTAAATCTCACATAACAATCAATAGTCATAATATATATACAAGTTTGTGGTAAATTGTAAATAATATTAGGTACTTATATCTAATGGTTAGTTATTGATTTTTTTATATTGTGAGTTTCTTTTTTTTAAGTAAGTGGAAGTCAACTGTGGTGTATTTATTTATACTACTATTTTAGCATTATTGATATGGTTTTGTGTATTTTAGTTGATTAGATTGTATTTATTTGAGCTGATGGATCTATGTTGTGTTACTGTATGTTACTTATGTGGTCATATATAGCCCTTTTTTCGAATAATGTTAGTTTTAAGTTTTGTAAATTAAAACTACACGGTGAAGTTGGAAATGTGTGTGTGTGTTGCATGAAAGGGTTTGTCTGCAGTGACGCAGCCACGGTCTGTCGGTCGCGGCCCGCGGGGCCTCGCGGCGTGTTGTGGTGCTGGCGTCTGACGGTGCTGCCCCGAGCCAGCGCGTGCTTCCGTCAGCCCTCCCAGATCTTCTCTGCCAATCTCTCACTCCTTTCTCAAACTTCTTAAAGGCAGCTCATGTCAATGCACAATCTCTTTATGGCCACATTGATGAATTTCGTTCCATGTTTCAACCATCTCCTGTTGACATTATTCTAATTTCAGAAACCTGGCTGAAACCTCACTTAAGTGACAGAAGTGTCGAGCTTCCAGGTTTTAACCTGTACAGAAATGATCGCCTGCACAAAGGTGGTGGCGGGGTAGCTGTGTACGTCAGGTCACACTTCCTTGTCTCTGTCCTGCTATCATCCGATACATCCAGAGATGGACGGCCAGAATACATGTTTCTGGACGTCTGTGTTAATGGAACACACATTTTAATTGCTGTTTGTTACAGAGCTCCTCACCTGGGCTACATGGCTGAGTTTGAACATGATCTTCTGGGGTTTTTGGCTCACTACAGTCATGTTATTGTGATGGGAGATTTTAATACTGATTTACTTGGACCAATTACTTATGACCAAACTTTTTTAACTAATATGTTTTACTCGTGTAACATGACCCTACTTCCTCTGCAAGCCACTCACCACACTGAGACTGCCGACACCTGGCTTGATATCATTGCTGTCTGTGACCAAACCCTGGTTGCGCACCACGGGCAACTTCCTGCTCCTGGCCTTTCCAAACATGACCTTATTTTTCTTGCTTATAAACTAAGAACTCCCAAGATCGAACCAAAAGTTATGTTTTATAGAAACTACAAAAATATCAATCTTTATTCCCTGCTTATCGATGCTTCTATAACTCCATGGCATGAGGTCACATCGGCTGATAATGTGGACATTATGGTATCAAAATTTAATTCATTAATGAATGGCCTTCTTGATAAACACGCTCCATTTGTTTCAAAAAGAGTAACTAAACAGCCTGCCCCATGGATCTCAGAATTTATTCGACACCTTCAGAAGCAAAGAGATAGAGCTTTCCTTAAGGCTAAGCGATCCAAGTTACGTGATGACTGGGCTGTATATAAAAATTAAGGAACAATGTGCAACAACAAATTAGAAATGCCAAGATCAGGTTTTACTACTCTTCCCTGTCTAAAAAACAATCTAGCAGAATTTTATGGTCAAAACTGAAAGATCTTGGAGTTGGCAAGCCTAACACTTATTCCCCGGTTTCCCTTAATCTCGATGATATCAACAACTTCTTTGTTGAGATTCCTGTTGATCAGTCTGGGGCTCAGGAGTATGTCTCCGAGCTCGAAGGTGCTACTTTTGATAAACCTGAGTTTCAGTTCTCTTTCACTCCGGTAACAGAGACAGATGTGTTAAAGTCTATTATAAGGATGTCCAGTAACGCAGTCGGGGCCGATGGCATTCCTATAAGGTTAATAAAAGATACTCTTCCAGTTACTCTTCCAACTATCACTGCTATTTTCAATAAATCTCTGGCTACTTCAATGTTCCCATTGACATGGAAGTCTGCTTTAGTTCGCCCACTTCAGAAATGTTCCTCTCCACAAAATCCTTCACAATTCAGGCCAATAAGTATACTCCCTGCTTTATCAAAGTGTTTGGAGCGGATTGTTCATCAGCAATTTTCAATATACCTTGAAAGTAATAACATTTTATCAAATTTTCAATCTGGTTTTCGCTCCAACCACAGCACTACTACTGCACTTCTAAAAATAGTTGATGATATACGCCTTGGAATTGATAAGAGTCAGGTAACCATTTTAACCCTTTTCGACTTTTCAAAGGCTTTTGACTGTGTCTATTATCCCCTTCTCCTCATCAAACTTAGGAAGGATGGTTTCTCTGATGGTAGTGTCAAGTGGGTTGAGTCTTATCTTTCGGGACGACGCCAGTGTGTCAGGTCGGGTGAGAAGCAGTCGAGATGGAGACCAGTCACTCGTGGAGTTCCGCAGGGTTCAGTCAGTCCTGGGGCCACTTTTATTTTCACTGTACATCAATGACATTACTACTCAAATTACTCATTCCAATTTTCACTTATATGCAGATGACTTACAAATATACCGCCACTTTTCTATAAGGGACATACAAACTTGTGTGACTCTCATGAATTCCGATATTGACGCTGTTACTCACTGGACTTGGAAACATGGACTAAAATTAAACGTAGACAAAACTCAGTGTATTATGATAGGTCATTCAAAGCTTGTTCGTAAAATTGACTTTACTACGGCTCCCAAATTAAAACTAAATGACCAAGATCTAGAATACTCTGAGAAAGTAAAGAATCTAGGACTTATTATTGACAAACACTTAAGATGGACTGAACAGGCTTCTTTGATATGTAATAGGGTCTTTGCCGGTGTTCACAGCCTCAAGCGGCTGGCTTCATATCTACCACACCAGGTTAAAATAATGCTGATAAAGACTCTTGTACTGCCTCACTTCAACTACTGTGACATAGTCATTAATGACATGACTGTGGAGCTTTCAAATAAACTCCAGCGTGCTCAGAACTTTTGCATTAGGTTCATTTTTAATCTCAGACGTGATGATCACGTAACGCCCTTCTTCAAACAATTATCTATATTAAAATTACAAGATCTTCGAGACTATCACTCACTCATTCTGTTGCACGCTCTTTTAAATACAAATTGTCCCAGTTATCTTTCAAACAACTTTCAATTTATGTCTGAAATAAGTGAACGAAGTACAAGGAGGGGTACATCCTTATTATCTATACCAATTCATCGAACAACTACCTTTAGTAAGTCGTTTACAGTTTCTGCCTGCCGATTGTGGAATGCCTTACCTATAAACATCAGAGCCATTGATAAGCGCGCTCGCTTTGGGGCGGAGGTCAGGGCCTTGATGCTGGGGGCTCAGGGGGTATAGCGGTTGGCGGCTTTGGAATGTGTTACTTAGGGCAACTGAATGCAAGTTGAATGAATGCATGCGTGTATGTCTTATTATAGTTTTGTAAATATTTATAAAGTTACATTAATTATAGATGTTGTTTTTTTATTATTTTAAAGCTAAGATTCTTTTAATGTATAAGGTAAATAAATAGATTTATTTTTAGTTATACATGTACATGTATGTTAGTTTAATTTTTTACGAGGTTAAGTGGTAGAGAGGACTTTATAGTCCTAACTTCGCCTCTAATAAAGACATTTTTCATTTCATTTCATTTCATTTCATATTACAATAAAATTTTCAAAATTCATGTAACTGATCTTTATTTCCATTCAACTAAAAAAGAGCCCATAATCTTAAGACAGGAGCTAAATATTCTGAAACTACACTGTACTGGTGTACGTATTTAACACAAAAGTACTTATTTTATTTGATTTAAAAAATAAGATATTTTTGAAGTTGCTATAAAATTTAAAAAAATGGACAGCAATGTCATTTAAAAATATCTATTAACATTTTCACAAATCACAAATGTTATAAATTTATAATCGAGTAAAACGTACAATAACCAAGTTAAAAAGATTAATTAAAAACATTGAATAGTGTAAAATCCTTTTATAAATTCTAAAGCATTAAGAGCAAAGCAAAAGGAGGGTAGCAAGAGGCTGTATATAACAAATTTCTTTATTCAGCTGGTGAAATATAATATCGGCAAAGCTGGTACAGACCCAGATCCACCATTGCATAAAGAGAGAGAATTTCTAGTGAAAGCAATGAATTAAATATTATATCCAATAAAACAATAGATGTATTAATATATTCAGTATTTACTATATTTTGTTTGCTTATATCAAAACTTTGGTAAATAATAAGATACCTTACATGTGAAGAAAAAAGAATTTTCTAGGAATTTGTCATCGTTTAGTGATACAAGAAAAAGTTAATACTACGTTTCGAGATCTGAAGTCTGATCTTTTCCTCAGGTGGATAACTAACCTAATATATAAGTACAATCTAGATTACTAATTATTCCAGAGCATTAGTCAGGAATCACAACAGACATGTATGTCAACCTCTTGCACACTATTTGTTAAATATGCACTTAGTAAAATCGAAACACTAATTATTATTCTAATCTAAAGAATAGGTACAGGTCAAAATAGGTCTGCTGAACGGCCAACTAATGAAAACTGACCAGAAGCCAATAATAAATGACGATTATCACAGCAGACACAAGATGGCGGCAAATCAGGAAACGAGGGTGGGCCTTTACTGTTACAACTAACATTGTACAACTCCCCAGGAGGATTCACTTCTGGCTGGTTTATACCTTTCAGTTGAACCCACAGTGGGTACAGCAAAAACTGATGTGTCATTTAAATCTGGGAAACCCTATGGATGTCCAGGAGCGGTACATCACTAACCGTAAATGTTGATTCTGGGGCGCAAGGGTAATTTGATAGGTCTAGTCTACTGCCGAAGATGACTATTGGAGTTGGTGGAGTTTGTTCTATAAGAGTCAAGGGTTCTTGTCAGCTTAGATATAAGGGTGTGCCACCCCCTGCCTGTTTTTACTGGAGAGGCTGGTTCAGAGCTGACTTGAAATTAGTGCCCTAAAATTTTTCTCATGAATCTTGATGGGAGGCGGCCTCTACTCCCAACCTTACCCATCCAAAATATCCTGTCACTTTGGAAGTGGCGCAAAGGTCCTTATAAGACTAGATGCAATTTTCTAAGCATTTTGTCCTAACAGAACATAAAACCTTGTACTAGGTGTCCCTGGATGCACAGTGTACCTTATGAGACAAACAACTTAGAAGGAAAGCAGCCATCTATATGTCATAACAGCTTGATAGGAGAAAATCTAAGCATCCTTCCAGTAGATAGAGACACAGGTGGAATCATTTAAACCACCTTATGATGATTAGTCAAAATTAGGTTATCTACACATAACATAACTATGATGGGAAGGGTTGATTCAATGTTAATGTTGAGGTTAGCCCAATTTCACGTTCCATTAAAGGAGCATCTGAAATTTGACACCGTCACAGACTTGACTCCTGGAATCTGGAGTCCACGTCAGTTTAGAGAGAGACTGCTGCTTCAGTCGTGCACCTGATGAGATAATGAGAATTCTTCTTCATCTATATTACACTGGATGGCTGCTGAGGAAACCAGACAGAGCTCTTTTTCAGTCTAGGTGTCTCTAATGTCAAAACGATGCAGAGTTTGTTTTGGACATCTTCATCACAGACTTAATTGTACCTCTTCAGATGGAGGTGGACTCCAGATTCCATTATATGATACTAAGAAAACACACATTACACATATTACATTAGATGATCTGTTTGAAAGAATACAACACACTCCTAACTCATGTCTTCAGGAATTCTAGATCTACAATTAACCTAAGTCCGGTTAAGAACAGTTTCGAAGTTTTAGTTTTTAATAAATGAAAATTTCTACATTTATTTTTAAAAGAAAAGTTAACCAGTGGTTATTTCCATTGTTTACCGAGGATGCAGAGGCAGTGCTGTCTATGAACTACGGACGGACAGTCGGACCTGTATAAAACCACACCTCCTCCCTTCATCATCCGTTACCACTACAACAGGCCCATTTTGTTCTGCTGCTGTACTGTTTTTCTTGTTGCTTATAACTTATTGTAAACTAAACTTCAACTGGTGATCTTGAATACTTTAATAAGTTTACACAATTTTTACCTTTTGTTGTTTTAAAATTTTATACATTTTGAGTGTTCAGTTTTTAATTAATTACATTTTTCCAAGAACAATGCTTTTCCTTACTGTGCTTTTTTAAAGTAATAAAAAAATGTATTCAATCATGTAGTTTTATAAGATTGTGATAATGTAAATATTTTACATTTAGTTGGGGAAAAAAATTCATTCTTATCTACAAATCTGAAATCTAATGTTGACAGATAGAACCAGTCAGCTACCTATATTTATACCATTCTTCTTTTATCAAGAATTTCCAAGTGAGACATCAGAAAACTTGGGGTCACTGTCAAAAACACTCGCCCCAGGAACACCCATTTTCAATGAAGGATTTTTGGCAATAACCCCGTCTTATGACTCCTCATTTTCAATGTTTTGAAAAAAGAAAAATAATGGTAAGAGTTCTATAGGTTTACTCTATCCAACATAGCATCCAGTCAAAGTTAGAATTTTAATTTTATACAAAGGGTACCCATTTGTGCATAGATTGGTCTGAAATTGAAGTATTAGTCAATGGTTTGTCCAACTTAAAATATTTTATTTCCTCCCCATCAAGCTTTTTGTGGGAGTTGAAATCGATCTAAAACGTTTTAAAGTGATGTTATTAAGTATTCACAAAAGACATTGAAAGTTTCTCATTTATTTAAAAATAATAATAGGTGTTGTGCCTTTTGGAACACCTGGTTTATGTGGGTACTATATAGAGCACATATTAATTCAACACAAAAAACACACCCTTCTTTGTATGTTTAGATTTGAAGGATCTCATTATAAGAGGATCTTATATTTACATTAAAAATTTAAGCTTTTTATAGTTTTATTATTCCTCTTTGACTGTCCCAAAAAAAAACACACATTTTCCAAGTTAATCAATAGGCTTCACAACACTATTAATCAGCACTCACGCAATAATAAATTTTTATTACTGTTTCACTTTCACACCACTGAGAATTTCAGCTTTGGTAAGTCAAATATAATTTTTAAAAGCTATTTGCGTAGCTGATATATTATGCAGTGAACATATTAAGGAATAATTTCCTCCAATAAACAGATATAAAGCAAATTATGAATAGAAATGAGAAACAAATTTACATTTACATATTTTTACAATTCCATTGTCTATTTACTGGTATTTTCTCAAAATTTCTTAACTGTTTTCTTCTGAATTTACAAAATAATGTCACTTGAGCACGTTTATAAAACCAGTGTTCTGATAAATTTTTACGACTGTTCAAAAATATTATAGTTTACAAATTATAGTTTAATTTAAGTGCTATGAAAAAGTAAAAACTTATGGTATACTAATAAAACATTCTGGAAAAGCTGGATCCTATTAATGAAAGGTAGGAAAAGGATGCTCACCACGATAACATAAACATAATTTTCACATTTCCTTTTCTGTTGTATGTTACTTCACCAGAATTAACAGTGTAAAACTGTTATACTATAAAATAAATATTTATTATTGAACCATGAATTACTCACCTCACCTACAACATCACACACTTCTGTGTCTGTCGGTCTGTCTCTGTGGTGGTGTAGGTGATAATCAATTCCCATCACTATGGCCACAGTGACCACACAAAACACAATGTCCGTTTGCTGTCGTTCAATCTGATCGAAACCACCTCATCATTCTTTCAAGCTCTCGTGCAAGTCTCTGTTTATCAATGTTAAATGCCACACGAATTACGGACAGACCTTCTAAATATACTGCCCTTATTTTTATTCTGGAAAACATATTATATATTGAATAATAAACCAAAATACACCAAGGAATAAACAGCCAGTGCTGAATTTTTCAAACTTTAAGTGTAAAAAAATACAGACACCCAACCAATTCCTTTTTAGTAGTCAGGTTACAGTAATGTGTATATTTGAACATTTATTTGAATGTCAAAGGTTTTAGATACGTCTTGATTATTTTCATAACATAAATAAAACATGTCTTGGTTATTTA
The DNA here is from genome assembly GCF_021130785.1 of Homalodisca vitripennis. Classification (NCBI taxonomy): domain Eukaryota; kingdom Metazoa; phylum Arthropoda; class Insecta; order Hemiptera; family Cicadellidae; genus Homalodisca; species Homalodisca vitripennis. The sequence continues at coordinate 5,972 of NW_025782961.1, read as the reverse complement.
TTGATACAAAGATTAGTGGAGTTTCTTTTTAGTATAAATTTTAGTTGTATTAATATCATTTAATTTTAATATCCATTGAATTGTAACAAATTAAAACTTTGTGAATTATGTTTAAATATCATAAAATGTAACATATGATTGATCTGGATTGAGCTAGATATTAAATTCTTCAATTTAATGAAATTTGACCTAAGGTTTATAAATAAATAAAACCACATTAATTGGCACAAACTTTCTAGAATTCCTTATACATTAAAACAAAATATTCCTAGAAAGTTTCTAGTAATTCCTAATTTAAAAAAATTTAAATTACTGTTTGCCAATGGCTCCTACTTGCCAGCGTCAGTTATTAATGGAGATAAACCTGTTTTGACATGATTTTGCTTATGGTAACATTGGCAATACTCCACTTTTGGCGAAAGCTTTGCCAGCTCCATGGAAACATTGGAAATCCACAAGTTTTACTTTTTGTATCTAAAATTATACCTATAATATTCTAATTTAATTATAATTTACTCCTCTTCATAAGGTTTTAGCCCTAGTTTTCCTAAATAAAGTTACAGGTATGCACTTAACTATGTATTATGGTTTGGGAATCGTAAAAGTTTAATCAAAACTTTCTTCTTTAGACTGCATACTTTTTTTAACAAAAATTTATCTTGGTAATATTCAAAATATAAATTAAGAAATACATATTTGCGCATACACCGAGTTTACATCGTTCTAACTTATTTAGTTTATATTTATGTTGGTTGATAGAAAAACTCAGTTATAAACTACAAGTCATGTTACAGAAAAACTACAGTTTTGGTACAAATATTAAGCGATGTTGTAAATATCTTAATACCATAGGAAGGTACATATTTTCAGCGACGTAACTAGGGGGGGGCACGCGGGGCATGTGCCCCGGGCGCAAGTTGTTGGGGGGGCGCCAACACGGCCACAGATTTTTCTAATAAAAATTGTTGAAAATATTTTTTAATGCGAGGTGTGTTGCAAAAGAAAATCATTATATTTATTATTTTTATTTGATTTAAGTCTAAGAAAATGCAAAGTGAAATGATGAATGCTATCTGACTATTTACGAATCATGTTTACGGTCTGCATGAACTTGTACAGAACGAGTATGGGCACACTGTGTTATCTGTGGAATGACTCACTAGGACGGCGCGGCGTCAGACACTTCCTTCCCCTCCCGGCTCCCACCCGCAGCTCCCCCATCCCTCTCACCGCACCACACATGCCACATTGCCACAAACACAACACATCGATGCTCGCTGGCCTGACCTTGACTAACAGACTAACTGCGTATGTTGTGCAGTTGTGCACTACTATTGTTGACAATAGTTCATACTTCTACTTCATTATATACATCATCAGTGGTTCGGTTCACGTAAAGTGGTTGCGGAGCTGTTTCTTTGAGTGTTACTAGCAATATTATTTTCGTGTTTGTGAATATTAGTCATGTCGAAAAAACTGTCTGGTGCGGAAAATCGCAAAAGAGCTAAAGAGAGAAAAAAAGAAGCACATCAATCCTCGTCTCTTCTATCATCATGGCTAAATGAAACAAACAGTAAAGGTAGGTAAGATAGATATACAGTACTTTGTTACTTTGTATTTATTAACTAATACAGATTAATGATTAACTTATTGAAACCTTAAAAATATATCATAATTAACTTTTCTGTAACTGTAGCAGCGTACTATTGATATGAATCTGTGTTTAAAAAATATATAATTGAACACAGGGTTTAAGCTTTCTTCTTCTTAAGCTATTTCTTAGAAACGCTAACAAGCAGCAAATCTAGTCATCGTCACACTTGAAGACGACATTTCGCTTTAACCAAGAACTAAGAACGTCATAATTTATTTAAAAAAAATAGTATAGTAGGAGATGCTTTGTCGGCAGTATTGTTTAATTTAGCGTTAAACTATGCTTTTAGATAAATACGGCACAATTTAAACAGCTAAGTTCTACCACAAATTGACAAATATACCAATAATATTATTTTATCGAATGAAGGTAACTCGAATTTTTTATTTTTTCAGATGAAATCAGCTGTAGTACAAGTACGACTTTTGAAGATGGAGGGTCATCAGCTGATGCAGTCCAAGACGTGTTTTCAACTAATGCTAATCTTGGTACGGAAAATCTTCAGCTGGAAGAACTTCCAGTTGTACCAACGGTCACCCAGGATGACGTCGAGGGTGAAGAGATCGAGATGTTTCAACCGGAGCAAAAGTATAATAATGGTACGTCTACGAGTTTGACAACTGATCCAACCCATGGTGAGTCTACTAAATCTATTGATCTAAAAGATCCGGGGAAGTGGCCTAATACCATTTCGGATGCAGACAGATGTTTTCTCGTATCGAGATTATTGAATGAAGGGAAAATAGAACCTGATCTTAACAATACTTTAAGAGATGGGAGACAGTTGACTAAAGAGTGGTTTACAAAAATTATGCCTAATGGCTTAAAAGTACATCGAACATGGCTAGTCTATAGCAAATCAAACAATTCCTTGTATTGTATCCCATGCAAACTTTTTTCGCACACTGAACATCAACATCCACATAAGATTTCTGCTTTAGCCAAAGATGAAGGGTTCACTCAGTGGAAGAAATTGAGTGAACGGATTCCTGAGCATGAGAACTCCTTAAATCACAAACAGTGCTTTTGTGCTTGGAAAAATTTAGAATCTAGTTTAAGTAAACGTTCTGGCATTGACAAAGAACTACAAGACATGATTGCACTTGAAGAGGCACACTGGAAGGGTGTTTTGTATGCTATCATTGATGTAATCTTACACCTAGCAAAAGATGGCAGCCCATTACGAGGCTCCAATGAAAACCTGGATTTCAGTGACCCTAGATGCGGTAGGTTTTTGAACACTATTGAACTAGTATCTCATTACCATGCACCTCTGAAAGAGCACATTCTTCGCCATAAAAAAGGCCAAGTCAGTTACTTTTCGCCGCTCATCCAGAATGAATTTTTAGACATTATTGCAGGAAAAGTCAGAGAAAAACATATTTTGTGACATCAAGGCTTCAAAATACTTTTCAATTATGTTTGACTGTACTCCCGACGTAAGTCATTTGGAGCAAATGTCTCAAGTCCTTCGTTTATGTGAAAATCACCGAACAGGGTCCGGAGGTGGTAGTGGAGAGTTTTATTGATTTTTGTAAAAGTTGGTGAAAAAACTGGATTGGGTCTTTCGCAAGAAATTTCAGAGAAAATCAAAAAAGATGGCTTAGATTTGAAGAACTGCCGGGGCCAGTGCTATGACAATGGTTCGAATATGGCTGGCAAATACAAAGGCCGTCCAATCTAGGATTCTTGCCGAAAACAACCTGGCTTATTTTGTGCCTTGCGCGGCTCATTCCTTAAATTTAGTAGGTGCAAATGCTGCTAGTATGTCAGGGGAGGTACAGTCATACTTTGGAACTCTTAACTGCTTGTACAATTTTTTTGCTTCCTCGACCAATAGATGGGAGGTTTTATTAAAACATGTCCCTCTATCTCTAAAACTACAAAGTAACACCAGATGGTCGACTAAGAGGGAAGCTGTACAAGTTATATACAAGCATCTAGGTAAAATTATAAATGCTTTAAATGACCTCAGAACCAGCCTAACTACCTCAGATGAAAACAAAAACTGAAGCAGCTAATCTTTTGAAAAATGTCAAGCAGTTTGAGTTTATAGTTCTCTCCTGTTTTTGGTACAAGCAATTGACCCGCATTGACATTGTGAACAAGCTCCTACAAGTGGAGAATATCACCATACATAGATCGGCCAAACACATCAGTCGATTGATCTCTGAACTAGACTCGGAAAGGGCAAACTATTCAAACGCTGCAATGAAAGAAGCCAAAGAAATGGCAACAAATCTTGGCCTTGATCCTCATTTCAAAGTAGTTCGAAAGAGAAGAAAAAAGCGCATGTTTGATGAGAATGCCGAAGATGAAGCACCTGAATTCTCAGAAGAGAAGAAATTTCAACAGCAGCTATTAGAAAATCGTCGATCGCATTCTTTGTGAACTCAGAGAAAGATTCAACTCTATTCAAAACATAAATCATTTGTTTGGTTTTCTCAACGGAGCTAGCTTTGGAACAAATGAGTGGGGATGACCTAAAAGGCTAAAGCAATTGAATTAGCCTCCAAATATAAAGAAGACTTGGACAAAGACGAATTGGCAACTGAAGTGGAAAGTTTCAAATACCATGGTTTGGATTTAGTACCAAATATCCAAACAGCCAATTCGATTGATCTTCTGAAATTTTTGTGTGTGAACAAAATGGAGGATGTATATCCAAACATAATGACTGCCTTACGGATCTTCTTGACAATTCCGGTTTCAGTGGCTTCGAATGAAAGAAGTTTTAGTAAACTTAAAATAATAAAAAAATTATTTACGGAATTTGACAGGGCAACAGAGGCTGACAAACCTAGGGATTATTTCCATTGAGCACCAGGTAGCCTCAAAACTATGCTTCAGTGAGATTGTCAGTACATTTGCTGCAAGAAAAGCCACGAAAAGTTAAATTCTAAGAACAATTAAATGTTTAAATCAATATTTTAACATAATTTACTATCATAAGTGTTTTTAGTATAAATGGTGTTGTTTTGAAATAAACTATTTGTTTTTGAAAATACGTATTCTATTATTTACCAAATATATTTAGGCCTATATACTTTGAACTTGAGGTTGAGTATTTTAAGATCAAGATTCAAGATAGTATTAATGTAGCGTTACCCGGTACCGATGGACACACCACACTTTTTAAGAGGAGTTATAAGGAATTAGTTTCAGTTCAATTGGTGGGGGGAGGGGCGCCAAAATAGGTGTTTGGCCCCGGGTGCTGAATAACCTAGTTACGTCGCTGCATATTTTTAATTACTTTTTTATGTGGTTTTCACTATTGTGATCTACTTTTTAAAAAACACCACTTCTTCCAAACCTTAATCTAAAAATTCTGCTGCCCAGAAGTTAGTTGTTGTTTACCACCATTTTTGACAAATTAGTGTTTCCCAAACTTAAAGACTACAAGAGAGAACATGTGGTGGTAAGAATCGGGACTAAATCCTAGTCATAAGAAAGATGCTCCATCTTTCTTCAACCATATTGTCTGATTACCTAACCTTGGATAGGATTCATGTGGGTGTCAGGTCATACGCACATCTGTAACAGATCAAACTTAAATTTCAAATAGTTTGCTGCAAGATCGGCAAGTAGAAGTTGTCCGCGCACCACAAACAGCTCATAATGCAAATCAGATAGGGTATTATGTTTTTCATCACATGTAAGTCTATAATAATTAATAAATATTTCAACTTTTTGCTGGAATTAGTTTGAGTTAATTAATTACGATAATCAATAAAGAAATTTAAAATCTATTGGCGATATTAGTTAATACTAAGTAAAAACATATTAGTTTAAGTTGGAGGCTTGAAGAGCTCAAGACTTCGGGTTTTGTAGACCAGGCAGTTGTAGCATATTTCCCAGCCTTCTTTTTTGCCTCATCTGTTAATAGCAGAGGACATGTGTTGATGGTCCTCGTGATAGAAGACAGCACATGTTCTCATAAAATTTTACTTTTATCAACTTTAGTCACTTGTTAAAGCAAATTAGATTGGTGAGTGGAATTATGTTGAAGTACAAAATATAAATTTATATGAGTGAAACATGGGAGAACTTATAATCCTGACCATCATATAATTGGGCAGTACAGTGTTTTTACTGACTAGACCTTATTTGAATTGGTTTGCAATCATGTTATTGATTCATCTCACATAAAATTCTACAAAAAGTGTAAACAATATATGCAGTGAACACAAATTATTAATAAAACTAAACAACACTGGTTTTCAACACATTATAGTGACCACCTGCTCCGGTTAACATAAACTCACTTTGAACCAGAACCACGTCATATAACATAATTCAACACCTTCATTTTAACTTA
>NW_025782960.1:0-30170 GCF_021130785.1 Homalodisca vitripennis | reverse complement strand
TTATGGAGGAGTCGTTCGTTTAAAGAAAGGACCATCGATTAGTTGTATTTTATGCAACTATTCTATTAATTGATAAAAACGACATATATTTTCTTCGTTAGAGAGAAATAAAGGATACATCACTATTGCATCTTAACTAAAAGTTCTTAAAATTAATGAAATGCTTTAAAGGGATCGTCGAGGGTGGTAAACAGAACCTATCGAGGTAAACACACAAAATTGTTACAGTAAACGTAAAGGAAGGTGGGCAAATCATGAATAATTTATGGTAAGTCCTGAACAATCCAGGTCTTACATCAATACTGGGATAGGAAAAACGTTATTGGTTTTTCACATTCCGTTTTAGTTTGCCATCATTCTATAAATCAAATTATATATCAAACTATATATTACATGGCAATTTTGACTAAAATTAACCATAATTGTATTTTCCCCCCTATACAGATTTATAATATTTCTATTTCAAATTTTTTTGGCGAAATTTGAGCCAAATAAGAAGGGTTACTTTAATAAAAGAATGATTACAATATGTTTTTGGTTATAATGTTAAAGTGTTTAGGACGTTAAAAGTTAAAAAACCCATATTTTAGTTACAAAATAAATCCATTGTACAACATACAGGCCAATTTTCTTCCTGGTTTAATTATTGTATCTTTAACAAGATACATTGTTTTAAATTTAATTTTAAATTTTAATTCTATGAAAAGAGTTAAAATAAAATTATAAATGACTTGTAATGTATTTTGCAACAAACTCGTACTATTTTGGCATTATATTATTTTTCAGATTATAACATATAGGTAGGCTACTTTAAATATTTCATGGAACGCATTATAAATAACAAAATTTAAAAGTGTCGTACTTAAAAATAATGGATAGCAAGATAAAACTTTGACTACACATTCACTGAGCGCAATTACTAATGAGGGTCAGATATGATATAAAATACCAAATCACGTGGTTATGTATTTGTACAGTAACATGTTTTGACGCAATATGTTCACTACGACGACCACACATCTCTGGAAACAGGAACTGGGTGACAGAACTGAGCTATCCGACGTGTTGTTGAACCGAGTCCAATCAGCCAACGTTTGCTACAGAAAACTGGCAGAAACCTGACAACCCGAAATTGGAATTGTTTAGTGTCCACAGTTTTGGGGACTTTATGAGTAGTTCCTGGTTTAGGACTTGACGAGAAATACTGTTGTTCATAGAGTTTTCTTTAACTAACAAAGAGGAATAGATAGAAATAGACTATTTAAAATTCATATTTAATTATCTTAACAATTCCTCATTGATATTTTACTCATTATAAACACGTGTTTCTAAAGTAAATAATTTACTTGTACTACAAATTTAAACATTTAAGGTTTCTTGCTGAATAAATGTGAATCCTCACTCACCGACCGGTTTTTTATGAAAAATTAGTTTCTTATTCACTGATTACCTTCGATCAGTGTAGCTCCAATTGTGTGAGTTTTTCATCACACAAGAGAGTTACCCTTTTGTTTTTAGAGAAAATAAAAACGTCATATTCACTAGGGAGTACATAAAATTTTCAAAATTAGAGAAATTATATTTTAAAAACTTCAAATCAAACGCCAAGATAGCGCCAGATAAGTCGTAAAGAAAACTACATATGATCCATTGCAGTGGAATATAAAAATAATGAATAGAACTAAACTGTAAATAATGGGATGCTTATTACTCTGGTATATACGCTTTCTAGTAGAGATATATTTCTGGGAAAAAATAATAGGTATTTATTTAAACTGCCATATACTACAATTCATCAGGATGGTACCAATACCCATTATCCATATTTTAAACTATCATATAAAACATCATTTAAACTTTTTTAGCGACAAAACTCTTGAAATGTATGATTAATCTAAAAACAGTGAAAGAAATGTCTAACTAAAGCATTTTATAATATTGTGGCACTAATGACTATTCGACCTACAATATGTGAGTTTTCTAATTGTATCCTAACGCGAGATCTTCCACATTTTGAATTGTTAACATGAAAAGTGGTATAATTTATTGTGCAAACAAAAGTTTGTTTTGTTGAAAAAAAATCTTGAATATAATAAATTTAAATGAATGAGGAAAATATTTTGCCAATTTTTTCGAGTGTCGGAAGCCTTAATTAGATTATCAACACCACTTAACGAAGCATTGCATTCTTTAAAAGCAATCCATCAAAAACAATACAGATGCAAAGTAAATTCAAGGTAATACGATAATAATTAATTTTTTAATACATTAGTTAAGCTGTATTTTAGTTACAACATTTTTTTTATCATAGACATAGATAGACTACAGCATGTATAACAGTTTATTGAGTGCATTTCTGAAAAGTACTCTTTATTGAGCATATATGAGGGTCCCATAAACCCTCTTCCACTATTAGGAAACTATGTATGTATTCTTGATGGTATCCAGGCTAAATGAGAGATATATATTGAAGAAATACTCATAATTATTCTGCTTCATCTTGCCTACGTGAAATTAAAGTTCGATGTAAAAATGTCATGATCTATTTTCTTTTGAGACATTGTTACAATGATATGTTTCTTTAATGCTCCCTCCTTGTTATATGGACATATATACCATTTCTTTTAGAAATGGAAGTTTCTCTATTAACACTTTAACCTATAGGTAAATTAATTTATCCAGACAGACAAGCAGGTAAAAAAAATAATTCTACCGGTCCTTGAGTTATAAGCTTCGCTAACGCTCAGTGATGTAGAGTTTAACTAAAAAGATATCGTTGAACACCTCGGGTATAATTATTTTAATATCTATTGCTAAAGACCGCATAGAGGGTTGCCATGTATAACAAACTATGTAATAAAACATATTTTTTAAATGTACATAAAACAACGACCAAAAACTGTTACTACGCAACAGAATGCAGAAAATTTAGGAAATTTTTGAGAGAAGAAGGGTTGAAATATTGTGTGTTTATAACCAAACCCATATACCACTCATAAGATGTTACCACCTACCAGTACGTCAGCTTTTATAGTAACTGTATTATATATAAATATAATCGGTTTCCTCAAAAAAACAATTTATTAAACCGAAAACTATGGTGAAAAGTAGCAAGTTGAACATTTTGCACTACATAATTATCCATGCGAGATAGGTAGCAATGCTATTTGACTGAAAAACACAAATTTTGAGATATAGGCTAACCAGCCACATAAAAGAGTACATAGTTTGGTGATTTTGACAGCGGACAAAGCGGAATCACTCAAAGAACTAAGTAGCTATGATCAACAAACCTGCCAACTAAGACACAGAAACCGTGCCATACATAACCCCTTTAAGACTGAAACATCACGAGGGATGTAGCAGCAGTGATATTAGTATCGTCATATTGATTTGATAAATAACCAGCTACACACAAAAGGGTACATTCGTACGATAATGTTAGCAGGGTTCGATGCGGATCAGCAGCAAAGAATTAAGTACCTTTGATCAACAAACCTTCCACTTAGAGAAACAGAAACTGTGCTATTCTTAACGATCTAACCCTTCAACAACACAAGGTACTCACGTACCTAATCTAATCAATGTTATTAGATTCGGACGATGTAGATAAGAGAAATCGCCAGGCCACTCAGGAGGTTACATCGTTTGGTAATGCTTACAGTGTCAAAGCGATAATCAGTATCAAAGAAACTAAGTACCTTTGATCCACAAACATTTCACTGATCCACAGAACTGTGCGATACCGGATGCCCTATCACTGCAACATTACGAGGTACGTGGCAGACGGTTAGGTGCACGTGTCCTTTTCATATTCGAGTTACATTTTAATTTAATTTTAAGGTTTTTATTCAAATACAATCACTATGATGTTAATCATAGTAAAAATTATTGTATTGGATTGACCATTATTGGAACTTTAAATTGTTGTCCTTCCCCCTGTCATGAAAAAACTGAATAAATAGTTCATTTGCAGCCAACTTAAAAAAAATGTCCTATGCGTTTAAACATATAAGATATATTTATATATTTTTACAGGAAACTCTTAGTTATGTATATATATGAAACCGGTCTTTTTTTCATACATCCAGAGAAGCTAAGCTGGAAGTAACATACATCTAGTATGTTTTAAAAGTTACAACAAAAATGTGATTTTATAATATGTTAACAAAAAAATATATCAAACTGTCGTTAATGATTATTATTTTAATATTACTTTGCTATTTATTCATGCAACTTTATTTGACAACTTAATCATTGCAATAAAAAATCAAATATATCTGTTTAACTGATATGAAGAAAAAGAAAGAAAGAAAACATTTCTTTAGTGAGGCAAAATTAGGACCGTAAGGTCCTTTCTTACGTTTAACCTCTTTTTAAATTAATCTTAATAATACAAAATAAGGCTTATTAAGTAAAAACTTACACTTACGGTATGCACCTATAAATTTATATAAATTCTAAGAAATATTCTTATTAGAAAAACACAATAGTTTGGCGTAACTAAGTAGTTCCATGCGTAAAATAGATGGTGTTTCTTGTTAAATTGGATCAAAGTGTTTCGTGAAAATTGGGTTGCGCTCGGAAGTATATCAGAGAATATCCCTCCTTTAAAGTTTCTGTTTGTATTTGTTGACTCACCTTGTGAAACTGCATACAGTACATTATGGAACATTGGATCACGTAGTTTGTACACTTGTCGTGTGTGTTTTGTAATGTTTGCCATCGCCGTTATAGTTAATAATCTCACCAATTTGAAATTTCATGTAAAATATTAAATAATCTGGCAGTTTTAGCCTTAAATTAATTTTTTTCATAAAATTATATTTATAATGATTCTTTCCAAGTTTAGTATTGGAATTGAAATTGTAATTTATTATTTTAAAAACCTAGTGTAATGTGTGTTCTGTTAAAGTTGAAGCTAGTCTCAAAGTAGTATTGTAATTCAAATGCACTTACAACATAAATGATTTTATATTTACTTGTATACATGGAAACTGTTTAAAGATTTGCATTTTATACAATAAAAGGTTGGTATCGAAAAACAAACTTCCTTAATTTCTATGACTTAGAAACTATAACTGGATATCTCTATATGTACAGTGTTAGATAGACATACACATGGAGAATGAGATAACATTTAGTGCATGTTATGTTCGTAATGATCATGCAAACAATCGGACTATTGGAAGCATTGAAGGGGAGTATTTGACGTTGTTTTTGATGATTGATGAATAAAGAACTGATTTTTATCGTAGTGTTTTATAACTATTTAAAACAATAGAATGTATTAAATACGAAAATAGTCACATATTAGAAGAAATTAAACTGTCCAAACACCGATACCTTCATCACAGTTTCGAGTCTATTTTCTTGGAAACTACAGTAAATGGTTTCTTCACCAAGGTCTCAAGAGTTTATTTATTGTGCTTCTTGAAGACGATTGAACGTCTTTTTCTAGTGTCTCAAGGTGCGGAATGTTTCTTGTAGCTTACGATCTCAAGGCATAATACATTAACCTCTAATATTTCTTTCTTATACAGTTTCCTTTGTAGTTTACTGTCTCAATAATATGGTTGGACTCAAACCGATATGAACGCCGCAACGGAAATTAAAAACACTAGTGTATATATTTAAATATATGTATGTGGTGTGGTGCGTACTTTTACACTGTTGTTGCTATTTGAAAGAATTAAAAGGTCTTCATATTATTAATGAAATTTAATATAGTTTTAATATGTTTTAGACTGTGTATTTACATGTTGTTTAAAATTGAATGTATAATTTCCTCTGAGTGAGATAAGGAGAGTATTTGATCTTAGTTCAGCATTACGGATGTTTGGGATCCCTCAGCGATTTCAACTTACATACTCCCACTCAGGCACACACTTGTTAAACTAACTGTTCGACACTAGTTACAGTATGTCAAGTTGTGCCCACGTGTGCGGGTACCAATGGGGGAGGATAAGGTCTCCTTGCCAATTTACTAGTCTCCTTAACTTGTAACCATTCCAGACACCTACATACAACACTTTATTGGGTTTCCTCCATAAAGAAGACCTTTTATATTTTAGTATTTACATCAGGCGATTAAAAATGTAATGATAGTTGTTCAGTATTTTTTTTTCTTCGTCACAACTGCGCAAGAGGAAAGTGCGGTTGGTGTCATCGTGCCTCGGTTAAAGTTGAGTGTGTGTAGAGAGTCTTTTATCTTTTGATTTATTATTTATCTTCTTTTTTTAAAAGCTGAAGAAATTACCATAGGCGTTTTAGATGTTTAGTATTGATATTTGATTAGTTATTCGGAAAAATGGATAATTCTGAAATAGTGTTATAGAAAATGGATCGGGACTGTACTAAGGGAAATATGTACTTTTTAAGGTGAAAACTATCGATTGTTCGGAAATATTTTTTATTTAAATTTCTTTTCCTTTAACTATATATATATATATATATATATATATTATATATATAGTATATATATATATATATATATATGCAACACTGTATAACATAAAATTAATTAAAGTTTTAGTTTGCATTACAATCTAATCCTAGTTTTTCTAACTCATAGCATTACATCTGCTTTGTGTTGCTTCATTTTACGTTATAATATACGCATAATCACAAATCATAACATATTTCATTTTTACAGTTAGTATCTATGATTAGTAGAAAAACATCTATAGTAAGTTTTACAATTTCTTGCTTTTGAAAACAATAGATGATGTAAAAGGTATTCTTTACTGGTACTAATTATGTTTTTGTGAACGTACAAAATGTTAAAATACTGTTTATGTTTGTAAATTTTCAAGTTTATAATAATAATATTAATATAGCTAGACTATTACCAATAATTTTTAGGATTATAAGATTTTATAAAAAATCCTTTCAGAGACAATAAGAAAAGTAAAATCAATACGATTTACAAAACTCAAGGCCTTCTCTAAAATCGACATAAACAGTATTCTAAAAGCTAACTAGGAGGTAAAGAGGAGAGTAAAAAGGGGGTTAAAATATGTCTTCATTAAAAGAGAAAAAAAATAAGATTGTAAGGATTACTGAACTGGTGGGTTTAATTCCTATTAGTTCAGGTGTTTTTAAAATTTAACATTTATCTAAGTACAATGAGAACTGCCATCATAAATAAATGACCTCTTCAAAGCTCATAAATTATTATTTATTATAAAACCCACATGATACATAGCACACTGTAACTTTTTCTTAGATAAATATTAATGACTGACTTAAAAATTATTGTTTAAAAAATCATACTCTTATAGTCATAAGCCCTGAACACTTCTTTTATAACAATAAAAACTTCGAAAATAAGTTTCCGAATAGAAAAAAACCTCCCTTTAACTGGATATTGGCCCCACCATTGCTGATAACTATAAAGTGTTGTTACCAGGAAAACTGACGACCACAAAGTAAAGATGATTGCCAACGAATGCTGATCACGAACCTGCCTATGGCAACCCCAAACTAATTAGCTTTAATCGTAGCCAATAATTAATTAAATAAAATCTGTTTCACACCACATATTTTAAGTACGATGCAATTTCACTACTGCCAGTAATCATCATTAAAAATAAAAAGTTAAAAATTAACTAAGTTTACTATAGCAAAATAAGTTAGGTAATATGTACAAAAAATAGTATATTTAAAGAGGTAAGTAACCATTACTATACGCAAAATCAATATACTTACGTCCAGAGCCCACGGGGATTTCACACTGTGGGGAGGCATGTCAATTTAGTACAATCGGAAATCCATCACACTTAAAAAGGAAGTGGGTTTTTACCGTACGTTAATAGTATACACCGTATAAACTGGACTCCCCCCGAATGCTGTGTTTAATTTCTTTTCGGCATACATTGTAAAAAAAATCAACCGACACACAACTGAAAAATTTACATGGTCTTTTACAAAACGTAGTGAATAAGATAATTTATTTTTTACGCTTATTACAAAAATATAAAATATAAAAGTATAATTAAACGTTATACTTTTTTTCTGTAGGTTTACAATATAAAAACTATAAAAGATATATTTAATTTAAAGAAGAACAATAATATCAAAGCAGTACTTATGCTTACAATATAAATCCAAACTTTCAAGTCAGTACATAAAATTGTGTCAGAGTTATTGGTACTTTTGCACATATAAAAACACTAATCAAATCAAATCATTTCTTTATTGCTTTTAGACAATATATATAACATTGCTATAGCAGTCGTCATATATTCAAAACAGCAAATACTCTACACACTCACACACAGTCAGACTTACATTTTCACTCATTCACACTAATTCACACTATCTTTGGATCCAGAATCTTTTAAATTTTGGTAATTTAAGATATTTTAGATATCCCAGCGACTCATCATAACTCCTCTAGCGAATAAAATATGCTTTTGACACCAACAGGCATTTGAGACGAGTTTTGAATTGGATTTGATTAGTTGGCATTTTTTACACTTTCAGGGAGCTTGTTGATTAAGCCGACGCCAACCTGATGCGGTAAATGCTGAGATACCGCCAGTCTATGACTATGGACTCTAAAGTTGTCCCTGGCTCTAGTTTGATACTGATGAAAGTCCCTGCCCCGGACTAGAGTGCACTTCGATTGACAGTACAGGATCACATGAAACATATAGAGACAGGGCAATGTCAGCAAACCCAGCTCCCTAAAAGAGTCCCTACACGACTCTCTGTAATTCAACTTTGCATTAATTCTAATTGCCTTTTTTTGAAGCCTGAAAACGCGTTCCATCTTGTGTTTAGCACAGCCCCCCCCACAGTCTCAAGCCATACGCAAAGTGCGGATATAATGAGACCGAAATATGCCGTCATTAAGACTTCAGGGGAACAGTATTTAGCTAGGCTTCGCAAGGCAAATATGCCAGAAGTAATTCTAGCACATATATTGTTAACGTGGGCCGTGCCAGGTCAGACCTTGATCAATGTACATCCCCAGGAATTTCGTGGATCCAGTTTCCTCTAAAAGGACATCGTCCACAAATACAGCAGGTTGCCTTGCAAATTCTCTTGGTCTTAGGCAGAAATTGATGACATTTGATTTTGATTGGTTCGTTTTCAAATTCCTGTCAGTAAAATACTGAATGCATGAAGTCAGTTTTTCCACAAATGATGTGATTTCCAAATCTTGTGTAGTTTTTCCTTTGAAGCAAAGAGTCGTGTCGTCGGCATACTGAATCAGATCACCATGCTGGATCACTGAGTTAAGTCTACAGACGTAAACCAAAAAGAGAATAGGCCCAAGAATAGAAAAACTCTGAGGGACAACCGTGGGCTATTTTAATTTTACTAGAGATGACATTCGAAATCTGCACGCATTGATCTCGATTCTTAAGATAAAGAAGCAAGCCACGCGTTTGGCAGAACCCCGAACGCCACATTTTTGTAACTGGTGCAAACAGTGTTTCATGATGCACACAGTCAAATGGCTTTGGATAGGTCAAGAAATATGCTGAGCACTTGTTCTCGCCTTTCCAAGCCATCAACAACATTGTTCAAAAGACTGTTTACTGCGTCAATTGTTGATCTTTTTTTCCTGAAGCCAAAATTGTTCAGGATTTAAGAATTTCATTGCTTTCTAGAAAGCTTTCAAGTCTTTCACAGAAAAACCTTTTCAAAAAATTTTTGGCTGAAAACTGGAAGAATTGAAATTGGACGATAATTGCTGGTTTTGCAAGGATCGTCTTTTTTAAAAAATCGGTATAACTTTAGCTGTTTTCAGTTAGACATGGAAATGTTGCAGATTCAAATGAAAAATTTATCAATTTTGTGAGTGGCGTCAAAATGTACCTAAAGCAACGTTTGAGTAACCAAACTGACATCCCGTTAGCGTCACACGATTTCTTTTGAAATTCAACCCCTGTACGACACGGAGCTAACTCCTCCACACACACAGGGGCCAGAGCCATGGATGCAACCGGTTCCCTAACACCAATTTCATGATATCGAGGTTCTGAAATTGACGAATCAGTTGAGGGGCCACAGAAGAAAAATAAGTATTAAACTCGTTGGCAACTTGCAACTGATCATCAATTACGCGTTCATTAATTTTGATTGATATAGACTCAAGGTTTCGGTCCAAGTTTGATTTTTGTGCCGATTCATTGATTATTTTCCATGCAGTTTTAGAAAAGTTTTCACAATTTCTCAGGGCTCTATTGACGTCATGAGCTTTTAGCAGCTTGAATGACTTTTCTATAGACCCTTCGATATGATCTGTAAAATGTTTTAAAATTTTCGTTTTGTGTTTTGGACAAAATATTGAGTGAAAAAATTTGAGTTTATCTCTGGAAATGAGAATCCCTTTAGTTAACCAGGAATTATTTTTGGGTTTGAAATTGTTTTTGGTTTTTTTAAAAGGACACGAAACGTCTAAATAATAAATGAAAACGGTCATTGAAAGCTTGATACATGTCATTGACATTCTCAAAGCTGTTCAAAAAGGCTCCAGGTTTCGCTTTTTAATAAATTGTTCAAATTGGAAATGTTTTGGAAATTGAAAGCTCTTTTAATTTTAAAAGATGATTTTTGAGTTTCTATTTTACATCCATTGTATCACAACCTCCTGCGCAAAGTGATCGGAGACAGCCGTATTCAAAACAGAGACCGTGACGTTAGGAATGTTTGTAATGACGTTGTCGATGGCAGTACTCGTCATAGCAGTCACTCGTGTTGGGGAGTTCACGGACCAATTTAGATTAAATGAGCTTAAAACATCCCGCAGCCGCTGGGTCAGGGGGTCAGTGGGATCCAAAACGTTGATATTTAGATCGCCAATTATAGTAAATTTCGATGAGTTTAAGAAAAGACCATTTATAAGATTTTCGAGGTTTGTAAAAAAAAGATTCGGCACATCCATTGGGTGATCTATACAACCCTAACGATTGATATTTTTCCAAGAGTGTTAGATATGATCTTAACACCACTGGCCTCAAAGTTTAGATCGGTAATGTGATTAATTTTGAAATTTTCAAACTTCAATGGTGCTTTCACGAAAATTGCCACACCGCCCCCTTTAAAGTGCGTTCGACAAAATTTGATGCCAATTCATAATTTTGAATTTTGAAAAAATTTATTGTTTCAGTTCTGAAACCGTGTTTCCGAGACAACAAATACATCAGGTTTGAGTTCGTCACACATGAGCATTAGCTCATCTATTTTATTGGTTGCACATTGGGCGTTTTGATGTACCAATATAAACTTTTCAGTTTGTTTTGAATTAGAAAACTTTTGAAATTTTGGCAAATTTTGAGTTGGGGTATTTTTCTAAATTTTTAACTGGATCCCAAAGTTTCTCCTAACCTTTCTTTAAACAAGAGTCGACAATTGAGTTTTTTTGGTTAGGAGAGCGTCCATTTTCATTTTCACTTTCAGTGAAGGTTCCTGCTACGGCGTCAGCGTAGGTGTCCAAAATTTCCGGGACGAACTACTGGATGATGTGGAGTGTTGTCCGTGCATGGAGTGTCTAGAGAGGGCACTTGAATGGGAGAAAGAGAGCTAGTTGATTGGAAGGGGTGGAGATTGGTGATGACTGCAGTTTGTTTGGAGATGTTGAATCAGGATTATATTTTATAGGAGAGGGAGGGGATTTAGAAAACGGCAAACGACCCACTTCCACCAGACTTCTCACCAACAGTCCGGCCAGAATTCGCTTGCCCGACAACCTCAGATGCAGACCATGGCGAGTGAACCAGCGCCTTTCTATGCTGTTGATGTTTAGCAGCTGGGCTCCCTCGCATCTGGCACATAGCTCCTCGATATAATGGTTCACGGCGGTGGTTGTCTGGTTCACTATATGGTCGACTGGAGGTCGTGTCTTTGAGAGATGGTGGCCACAATGACCCGGGATGAGGCGAGGCGGGCGATTATTCGCTGCTCCAGATGTCGGTAAATGCTCTGAGACTCACCGGTTGCAATATCATTAGTGCCGGCGAGTATGACACAGCAGCACTCCCAGGGTGGTGGCGGGGCGCCGGACGTAGCATCGAGAAGTCCCGCTGAAGGCTTACAGATCCCACTTACTCTCGTAGGCAGTTTCACAACGTTGCTGAACGAGACCGGCCAGATGACGTGCAATGGCTGTCCCCCTCGATAATAACGGTCTGGAAGGGTAAAGACGTTGTAGGCTGCTCCTCTTGACGATGTTCAACCCCCCATCGTATATCCCTCCCGACTAATGGCCTGAGTTGTAGACTTTTTCCGAGGGTTTCTCTTCTTCTTTTTCTTTTTCTTCCCTTTCTCCCCTCCATTCCTTGTTTTTGGAGAAGCAGTCTCATCGAATTCAGGTAAGGTGGCCAGGGGTGTAAATTTGTTTTGGGTCTCGATTGGGACATTCTTCATTGGGACGACAGTCCAAGTCTCAGTGCTCTTCCCGCGGTGGCACTCACATCTATCAGCCTCCGCTCTTAAACACAAGTTGTCGGCTTCTAAGACCTGGATAGTATTTCTGAGGCGTGATACAAGACTGTGAGTTTCCACACACCGTGGATCCTGACAGGCATTGGCACCTGCTCACACTGCACAGCGCGGTCGACCTTGGATACGCATGATGATGGTTCGATCCGTGAAGTATCTGCCACGAAAATCTGATTGGTGAATTGCAGGAGGCGAGTATCTGATTCCACCGAGTGGTCTAGGACATCTTGTGTATTTTCTTTGAAGATCCGCAATCTGCAACCTCAATCTCATGTTTTCGTCCTCTAGTCCCACGTAGAGCCACCGGTGCATGTGACCCAACATGCCCCGCTGATGACGCTGAGAGGCGTGGATGACGAGGGAGGTGTGGACGACGCGGCAGGCGTGGACGACGCGGCAGGCGTGGACGACGCGGCAGGCGCGGATGAAGCGTCAGGCGCGGACGTCGCGGGCAGGCGCGGGCGAGGCAGCAGGCACGGAAGATGTAACCAGGTGTGGGAAGAAGATGACACACGTTGAAGACATAAGGGATCGCAATTGTTGACGGGTGAGGTCCCGAATGTTTTTCATTAGAAGAGACAATCGATTCCCTATTTACATCCGTCTTCAGCGTAGCTCCACAAGATCTACCCAAGCAACGCCATATAGTTTCTCCACTTTTTAGTGTATAACTTTCTCTATATTTATAATTATTGTGTATTATGTGAGGTTTTTGCCGTTTTTTGTTAATTCTATTGAGATACTCATGATTATTTATTTATTTTAAATATAGGAAAATTAAAAATTATTACAAAGTTATGCACACGTCAAGTGAAAATAAAATAATACATAAAATAAGGTTTAATATGCATTAATTGATTTAAATAATTAATATGTACTAATTGGTATCTTCTCGTCACTATATTTTGGATTTACATATACAATAATTTAGGATACTAAAGTCAAATAATTGTAGATTTTTCTTTTTTTCCAATTCAAAATTATCTGCCTAAATAGTTTTAAAAACGCTTTTCAATATTTGTGTTTAAAACAATAACTGTTTCTTTTTTTAAATAGTACAAGTCAAACACAGTGTACATCACAAATACAAATAACCAAACGCTAGGAAATACTAAATGTAGCAAAAATGTTTCATCTCCATGAAATTTATGAGATAAAACTCTATCCACTATTTTATATCATAGTACTGTAAACACTGTTGAAATCTACGCTTGTATTGTCACTGTCTAAAGTTTACGAAAATACATTTTTGCATATATTTAAAACGTCAAATAAGCAATCCTCTTTCTTTGAGGTGGAAGTGATTTTTGGATCATCATATGCATTTCCATTCAAATATGAACCAACCAACATTTTGTATTATTGACAGACTATTATCAATATCGAATGAAGTATCCATACTTCAAACATTTTTTACCATTTATAGCAATACTAGTGTTAATTGCATGGTTTTTGATGCACTAATTAAAAATATTTTCACGTCTTTTAATTAGAAAGCAAAAGATTTCAGTTCACATATACATCGGTTAGGTTTATTATTAGTTCATTTTATTGTAATATATTCTTTTTGCAATCTTGCTACTTATTACTATAACAACTATGTATCGAATTACAAATAAATGAGTTGTTTAAAGTTACAGTAAACAGTTGAGCATGGCTACAATTTGGATGGGTGAGCGATCCGGTCCTTGCAAGTAGCTTGCCTTCTCGATTACTGGTATCAAAGTCACCTCTAAACAGTTGGTCTCCCGTTTAAGTTAGTTGCATGAGAGATCGGTTGAACTTAAAATACTTTTACATACGTGACATTTAAATCATTCTGATTTTGCTTAAAACATAAGCGTATTCCTAGTGTTTACTATTTTTTTTTATAAATTATCATTAATTCTCTCCTATGATATATGAAACCCTTATAGCATATTACTATAGTCAGTGGCTTATATTTTATAGAGTTATATAGATATTTTGGAACATTGGGATGAAACATTGGTTAAAGAAGAAATATATAAAGATAGGTCAAGAAGAATAATGATTCATTAAGAAATAAAGGAAGAAATTTGAACTAAATACACTAAGATAAATAATCAATAAAATGATAGATGGACTCTTCAATAAATTATTCCATTATTTAAACAGCGACAGAATTTTGTATGCTAACATTTAAATTTAAACCAGGAGGGTTCACTTCTGACTGGTTTTATACCTTCCAGTTGATCCTAAACTGGGAACAGTAAAAAACGGTGTTTCATATAAATTTTGGGCAATCTGATGGATGTCCAGAAAGGGAAATCACTAAATGCAAATGTCAAGATTCTGGGGTTCAAGGGTATTTCGAAAGGATGACTGCAGCAGTTGGTAGGGTTCCCTAAGCGTCAAAGGTTATTGCTAGCCTAAACATATGGACGTGTCATCCCCTGCCTCCTTTGACTCTAGTCTGGTTCAGAGTTGGCTTCCTCTTCTTCCGAGGGGACATGACTGAGATGAAAAGCCTTAAATTCTTCCTCGTGGATCTCGAAGGAGGCGTCCCCTATAATTTAAGGCCCGTTTAATAATGTGTGCATATACCTAAGTTCCTTATCCTAAGAGAACAAAAAATACATTTAACTTTAGACCTAATAGCAGATTACAGACAGGCTGCATTTAACTTCAACGAAAAAAACAACTGTCTTCTGCCCGCGCTTGGTTTCATCTCCATCTTCTTGCTTGGTAGTTTCTCTATACTACTAATATGATACTAATAGTATTATATTCGTTATACTATTAATTGCACTATTTAGGACTGTTGCTACAATAAATTGTATTACATTGAATCTATTTAGCTATATACAGTAAAATCAACAATAAAATTATATCATTTTGTAATTGAAAATTAAACGAGTAAATATCTTGTCTGTCGAGATGGGCGTCACTACTCAGCGCAGCTCTCTCCAAGACAATATCTGCTTTGAAAATAGGCAAGGTTTTAACTACCTTGACTCTAAAAAGCACAACACATTGATAGCATTGGAAATTTTATCGGTCGAATTCAATCAATAAACTATGTTCTATTCAGCAATACAAGTATAATACTAAAAGATATATTTTTAGATATTGAAATAAATACAACATAATGAGAGAACTTATGAAAAAAAGATAAAAATTACATTTTCCTTCAGTCGATAACGTTGGATTCATCTCCTTTCTTCCTTCAACTAATTTATTTCCTTTTAGACAAATTCTAAAAAGCTTTCTGTCGCTTTTTATTTGTCTATTTGTCTTCCTTGCTGCTCGTTCTTTAAAAAAGTAACGTTTGAAATAAGCTCTTTAAAGGTACAATTTATTTAAACTATTGCTCTAAATACAGTTAACGTCCACATAGGATTTTACTGTTTACATAGTATCGATTAGTATCCCTAACGAACAGGTTGCGGTGAGCCATTATAAGCCTCATGAGACTATCTGCCATGATACACTGTAACTAGTAATAATGGAGCGTGCGGTGTAGACTGACATTTTACGTCACTAAAGCTCAGATAGTTGTTCGAGTTTTATATTGGCTTCTTATTGAAAAAGAGATGTAAAATCTTACATTTAACTTCACAGAGTGCACTTAAAATCATAATCCATTTTTGAAATTATAATACTCTAAGTAGTAAACTATACAGCGCTGAAAATTTCAGCATTTGCTACATTGGCAAATTAAAGTTTATCTGATATATTATTATGGGAGAAAATATATACGAATAACATTTAAGAATATAAGTAGATTTTTCAAAACATAGATAAATTAAAAATGTAATTGTTCACAAATAGGCCCGCGAAGGTAAGAATAGTATTGAAAGGATACCTGTTTATCTATAAATAGACTACTATAACTGGTTACAATATAGGTAGAACAGATTTTTTAAGTAAAGTTTTCAACTTATTTCAGTTAAGATGGCTTGCAATCAAAATCAAAAACAATTAGAGAAGTTTTAACATATTAAGATTACAAGTTTGTAGTAAATAATTTTGTTTTATAATCTAGTTTAATTACAGTTTTATGATTTTGTTGGATCTGTGGCAACTGTAACAGGAAGCGATATACGATGTAAATTAATCCTTCTTTTAAAATTGGAATAAAATACATGTTTTTATACAATTCAAAATTAAATGTACTAATTATTATAAGCAAAGCTAAATTTTAATCTCGCTGTACTTTCTTCTTCTTTAATTAGATGTATTACATATATACAGGGTGTAACTGAAAATACACCGACAAACTTCAGGAGGTTGTTCCTGAGGTCAAAACGAACCAAAAAGTTCCTATAAATGTATGTCCTAAAATGCATCGTTTTCCGTCTGTCCGTCTGTTTGTGTTTATTACATTAAATTTTTTTCTAAACAACCATTAAAGGTACAAAGTTAAACTTTTCAACATATGCTAATCTATTAAAGATTGTCAATTTTAAAAAAAAAATTGAAAATGTTTACTCAACAAAAATTACAAAATGGCGGCTAGTTAAAATCTTTGATGGTGAATTTCTCAAAAACTACTTCCTGTATAAAAAATTTACTAGGATATAAAAAAAATATAAATTTATTTATAAAACGAACGGTACATAATTTTTTGAAATTGCTCAAGAAATAAAAAAGTTATGGCATTTTGTCTTAACCTAGTAACATATCACATTTACAAGTTTTTTTCTTGTTTCAAAAAACTACAGTAGCCTAGAATTGTTTAGAACATTCAACAAAAAATCTCACATTAAACAAAAATATTTCACATTAAACAAAAAATATCTCACATTAAACAAAAGAGTTTTTAAGCTGTCATTATTAAGAAATACGGAGATAACTTAACAGAGCAACATTTATTTCAAAATATTAGGGATCACTTTACAACAAATGTTCAATATGCCTTCCATTTGATGCGATGCATGCATTAACACGTCTGGTCATTGATTGCCGAGTTCTTTCAAAGTATTTCTGGTGTATTCCTTACAAGTGTTACAGGCTGCAGTGATACGCTGTAAAAGGTCATCCCTGGTATTAACTGGTCTTTCATAAACTAGAGTTTTCAAATGGCCCCAAAGGAAAGAAATCGATTGGATTTTAGAGGCGGCCATGATACAGGTCCCCCTCTGCCTATCCATCTTTCCCCATAAGTTTGGTCCAGAAATTGCCTGACATCTAGTCTGAAATGCGCGGGAGCTCCATCATGCATGAACCAACAGTGCTCTCTCACACCCAAGGGAACATCATCTAAAATTTCAGGCAATTCGTGTTGTAAGAAATGTCTGTAGTTTTCACCATTTAGTATGTCAGGTAATACAAAAGGACCTAATAAACAGTCTCCAATGATGCCTGCCCAAACATTTATTTTAAACTGCTGTTGATGTCTCCCTTCATGAATGGCTTGTGGGTTTTCATCAGCCCATTGATGCATATTGTGGTAGTTGGTTATTCCATCTCGATTAAAACAAGCTTCATCTGTATACACAACTAATGATGTAAAACCAGGGTTGTTAGCTTGCTGATAAAACCATTGGCAAAAACTGTAAACGTAATGGAAAGTCAGCTGGACCAAGGGCTTGTACACGCTGATATTGGTACGGATATAACATCTGCTCATTGTAGAACTCGCCATACTGTCATGTGGTCTACGTTGAGTATTGCTCCTAACTGCCTAGTACTTTACGCCTGGATCTTCCTCTACTCGCTGTAAGATGTTTTCTTCCAAATCAGGAGTTCTAGCGCTGTCTCTGTACACCTCGGTCTGCAGTATAAGGTAACAAAGTGCCAGTCTCATGAAGTCGGTTTAAAACAGCAGCAAATGTTGAATGAGTAGGTTGTTGTCGATTTGGAAATGATTCGTAATACAGGCGGGATGCTAGGCGACTATTAACCGTTAGCTTTTCCATACATAAAATATCATGTCAGCTTGATGGCTAAATGGGTAACCTGCCATCTTCAATAGAAAAAGAGCACTATCGACTAATAATGTTTCTACAAGTGAAAGTAACAGATCATATCTTGTCAAAAATAAACAAGGAAATGACTTACTTATCTGAATTCATTGTTTGTTCTAATCAGCTGTGTCTCAACATGAAAACATATTCAGCTGTTTAAACCATGAAAGTTGAGTCATGTAGATTGCTTGTTACAATGACGTTTTAAAAATTTAATACTAATTATCATGTTTTAAAGTTTTGAACACAAGAAAAAAAACTTGGTAAATGTGATATGTTACTAGGTTAAGAAAAATGCCATAACTTTTTTATTTCTTGAGCGATTTCAAAAAATGAGGTACCGTTCGTTTTATAAATCAGATTATATTTTTTTTTATATTCTAGTAAATTTTTTATACAGGAAAGTAGTTTTTGATAGAAATTCACACATCAAAGATTTTAAACTAGCCGCCATTTTTAATTTTGTTGAGTAAAAATTTTCAATTTTTTTTAAAAATTGACAATCTTTACTAGATTAGCATATGTTGAAAAGTTTAACTTTGTACCTTTAATGGTTGTTTAGAAAAAAAATTTAATGCAATAAACACAAACAGACGGACAGACGGAAAACGATGCATTTTAGGACATACATTTATAGGAACTTTTTGGTTCGTTTTGACCTCAGGAACAACCTCCTGAAGTTTGTCGGTGTATTTCAGTTACACCCTGTATATATATATATATATATATATATATATATATATATATATATATATATATATGTAACACATTATATGTACAACATTATATGTAATGACATATAATTAAATTATTTGTTGATAAGACAACACAGTAATAGAATGACGTTATTACAGCTTATGCTGCTTATATTGCAGCACTTAATCATGTTCTGTGGCCATATGAGTAATATTGTGTTCCACCCAGGCAGCTTCCATTATCTTGTGTTTTATTTCCTCTACAACATCTTCCCGTTCAATACTTACATACTTAGTTTAAGTAATCTTTTACCTTATTTCTTGTCGAATGGTCAGATTAATAATAAATTGAAAGTATATTACGATATTCCAATCGTTGTGGGCCATCAACGACTAGTGAAATGTGCCCATTAAAGTCTCAGAATATAGTCGTTGCACATTTCTTTCCTTTTGGTAATACGTATATCTGTGAATACTCACAAGTACTTTTAAACCTAAGTCTGAGATGGAGGCCTAAATTGAGGTATCATGGCGGTTTCTTGGTGAAATTATTTTATATATATTATATTTATACCAAATAATTTTATTTTTTATATTGCCTTTACATAAAATAATATTGACATATGACAGTACAGCAGTTAAGATAGATAGCAATTATATATATATATATATATAATATATATATATATATATATATATATAATATATATATATTACTACTACTGCATATTGTTATATATTATATATTCATAGTGCTTTTAACACGAGTATTTCGCTCATTCTATTTAAAAGACAGATGTAAAAGTTTGGCCTCTATATTTTTTGAGAGACTAAGCAAGTGAAAAGGCAAGCTTTGTTTCCGCAACCAGATATAGACTAGTCTTGTTTTATTATTGCCTTATCTGCTATTCTAATTATTGGAGTCTGGGAATTTCGAGGTTCTCGGTCATGTCAATTTTGTTTTCTGGTGGTCTGAGACAAAATTGCTAATGCTAACTACTAATTCATAGTACTGACTGGTGAGATCATTCTCCAATGCTATCCACTACTAGCCAGTTTTACTACTGGCCAGCTCTAATACAGGCAATGAAAATAATAGATTCATTGGCGCTACCCTCTCATAGAAACTCGAGTCCCTCATAGTACGTAGTATTTTACTTCTCCCCTAATCACAAAATCACAATAGTGGCTATCAAATTTCATTAATCCCGTTTTCATTCCTAACAGCTAATAATAATTTTGAGAATACCAATACACCTGGAAATGTTTTACAACTAAATACATGTTGAATAAAACTAAATATTGATAAACATCACAAGGTGTAAACTTTCTACTTCCTTATCCTATTTTACTTGTTCACTTGTCTAGCTCTTGTAGTCTATCTGATGAAATCAGAAATTTGCAACTAATGATGCAATCAGTTTGTGCCTAATGATTGTGATCTTTCATTGACAGAGGCATTTCAGTAAATGTTACGGTAAAAATAAAACATTTCAATAACGACTTCGGGCCTCGAAGGTATGGCCCATCTACTCTGGGATTTGGGGCCTTAAAACGAGGTTCTCACTACTATGGGTCCTCCTCGTGTACACCTAAGGAGTTATTTTTATTAAATAGTCCAATCATCACCAGTACGTTCTTTTTTTTAAATATTTTACTTGGCCGCTGTCATAATTATTATCTTTCATCATCATTTTAACACGGAAAATTCTAAAACGGTTTTCCATTTTGTTTTGACATAATGAATACTGTATAAGAGTGTAATCATCCAACATAGGCAGACGTAACGATTATGTTTATTATTTCAATGCAGTAGTTTTTTTGCCATAAACTAGAAGGACTCACTTTAATTGAAAAATTATTTTAACATAGTTTTCATTTTTTATTTACAAGCAGAAGTAAATTAAAACTAAAACCTATTTTCTATTTATATCCATTAGGTTTTCGAGTAAATAATAACCTCATAGTTAACGATATTTTAGCTACCAAATCAATTTCATTTTTACCCCTATATGTTGTCTCTGATGGATAAACTTTAGCATATATGTTAAAGTATATGTTTTCATATATGATACATGTACTCGATATATTCTTCATGTGCTGTGCAAATTTTGTTGCACAACATATTGAGTTTACTCGTGTGGAATTGATATCATTCATTGTTTCCGACTCGACTCATATATAAGTGATGGACGAGTCATGAAGCACAAACAACATTCACAGAAATACATCCACACAATGATAATATAATTCCAAGCTATATCGTATTGTACATTATCTTTACATCAAATTGGGATTTTCAATTTCACATTGATTAGTTCATTTAAAATCCAATTTCGGTTTTCTAAGTTAATGTTTACAGCTAAATTCTGAAGGTATTATTGTAGAGTCCTTTCCTGCATTCAGCTTATTTAAATATGTCCTAATTAATGTAGAAAACTGTCAGTTGGTATGGATTGTTAAATAGTGTTATACATCGTTTAGAATAATTATCTCCTTACATTACAAGTGCATTATATCCTCTTACACATTGGACTGTGTTATATATGTCTTGTTGCCATTGAACATTTTAAAACAACTCAAATTACTGACAACTGATACTGATACTAAATACATACCAAATATATTCTTCAATACTCAGTAAACAGGTTCGTAAATTGTATTTTTATGCAATAGCATTGGATGTCTAGAGACATATGCGTCATTATTTATAATAAAAAGAAATGTTCACATCCTCCCAGTAGACAAAAGAGAAATTTTGCTTCTCTTCTCAGTAACAAGCGTAAATTACGCTCAGTCAAATTGTATCGTTGAGCATGTACCATCACAGAACCCATTCCTGTCAATTTTGAATGAAGTTTCGAACATTTAAAGTGTACAGATCTTTCTTGAGATATCCAGAATATGATATCTCATTGATATGAAAACATTCATATTTTTGATGACTATAGTAATGGTTAATTAACTGACGTAAACTAGCGAGTGCAATATACTTAACAGTGCGCTGAAGTTAAATATTATCACCAACTTTTATCGCGAATTTTCAAAAGTCATACTTGTTAAAATCTCATATGTTTGTTTACAAATTTATTTATTTCGCTTTTTTGTGGTTTACATCGTGGTTACCTAAAAGACTACTGTAGAGATATACGATAACGTCTAGCGAAACCCCACTTAGTGGCATGAACTTCGTGGAAGAGTAAACTGAAAATGTTTCCATTCAGAACGTTAAATATTTCTTCGGTTCTATTCTGAGAAGTTCAGGTTATATACAAATCCAATATTTAAAACCTTTTCTGCTTTCAACGACTGCCTATTTGAAACATTAGATTTTTTTAAGATGTTGTATGAGGAACAAGAAAACTCCGTATATAAAACACATGTTACAATTTTATTGGACATCACTTCGTTGTATTGCTGTAGATTACACATTGATACTAATGTGTAAAGTGTAAATATTATGACGCAGGGTACTGTAATGTGTAAAAACCAGCTTACAGTGAACAATGTTATTGTTTAAATGTATATCGCTTTGATATAGACAACGTTTTTGTTAACCATCTATTAGTATTGATTCAAAATCTACTAAAATAAACTTATTATAAAATTAATTAAATGACATAAACAGAGCGAACTACTTCATCTTTGGTCTATGGCATTTACTTTGAAAATAAAAATAAAATACCGGTTCCATGCAACTGTAACTTATATACAAACTAAAGATTTTCGATTCCTCCACGGCCTGTTTTTTATTACAAATATTAAATAATGCAAATTATCTCAGAAATAGGTTTTTGATGCAAGAAATTTCTTTTTTGTTAAGCAGAGCCACACAAAAGCTATAAAGCATTTCAAATAGTTCCCTGTCCCTAATATATTGCATTGGTGGTAAAGAGTGTTGTTTAAAGCAACCCAAAGATAATTAAAATTGATAGTTTAGTTTTCACAATATGAAACATTCAGTAGCAGTAATAGAGATTTTTTTATTAACCAGCAATGCACTAGATTCTGGTTTAACCCATATCAGCAGTAATAACCAATAACACTCGTGATTAAAAAGATAATTGTTACTTTTTTGCCACCTGCTTTTAGTTACGAAAGTTAAAACTTTGAAGCGCACAATAAACTCGTTCATTCTGGATTTGAAACTCGTATCAGATCATTATAGGGTAAATCTAGCAGAAAACTTTAAATTAAACTTAGTTTTCGTTACATAGAGCGAGGAAATACCTTTGATAGCTTTCGTATTTAATCGTCTGAGATATCGCAATTTGTGGTGATTACATTAACTGTTTGTTAATCTTAGCTACACAAACCGATGAACTTTACATTACTAGTATTTAAAAGTCGAGGCTTAGCCCTGCTTCACTCCTTGCGTTAATTAAGAGACAAGTTGGGTTCGTGTTTTAGTTACAAAGAGCGCAACAAAGCTAAACGTTTTATTGTACTTTATTGGCTGAGCTATAGAGATGGTTATCACAAGTGCATTTCTGTATGTCTGTCTGTTTGCATGATATCTGGAGAACGAATTGTCCTATACGCTGGAATTTTGCACCAATATTCAATTCAATGTAAAAACATCGACACATCGAATATGAAAACAATGAATATGAAAAAAAATGTTCGATACAATGATACTGTTATCTGACATATTAAGACACATAGCCTAATGAAATGAAATTTGGCATACAACCTCAGGAAAAATCCATTAAGCCTCATATGGTTTGACGTACTACTGATTCATTTGAAAGTATAGCATATTGTTTCTTCCAATTATTTTAAATTTACGTCATTTTCGGCAACAATCTTTTTTGGAGATCCGTTACGTAACTTAAAGTTATTAATGCGGTTTTGCATTATCTGATAATGCGAAGTAAACCTCTATTTTGAAGAATTAGTCATTATTTTTATATTAACTGACTTCTTCAATGTATTATATATATATATATATATATATATATATATATATATATATACTTTTACACCTAAGGCACAAACATAATAGCTATGTAACGTGTAATATTGTAGTAAATTAATAACTAAAAATAATCAAAAATTCGCATAAAGTAGTGAAGGCCTCACGATTATTGCTGCAACACGTTTACGCATTACTTTAGAGCTTTAGAGGCATTAATGTAACGTACAGGCAATAATAGAATGACCGTAAATTTAAATAACAATGGTTCATAATAAACAAATGTTTAAAATCTCCAAAGAATGCTAACAATCTCAACTGGAAAATACCACAGTCATATCTGTGTACATTTTCGTTCGTTTGACGTGTTGAACCGTCAATGAATAACTGTCAGATTTGGGATATCTTAAAGAAATGTTTTCAGTCCCTGGATTTTATGTTTTTTAGAATTGTGATAGATACCTTTAAACCTTTTTCAATTATTTATAGTATAATTTAGAGAATATTTAACAATACAATTTATTGCATACATCCTTTAGATTACTGGTTGGAGCGGAAAGCAGATGCCCTTCCTGAAGACCCAGGCATGGGCTGTTAAAAAAGTACTAATTATAGATTCTTCAAAATGCTATTATTGAACTCATATATCCTAAACATACTTTCTACTACATACCAAAGATAAAGTAACGAATTGTAAATTGTATAGTATAAAAATAAATATATAAATATATTTACTTCTAATATTTAGAAGTCAGATCATTACAATATATTAAATATAAAAATTAATAAAAAAAATATGTATAAAATGAAAGAAAATATGAAAGGTTTTTTGTGTTAAACGTATTGAATGTGTCATATTATTTTGAAATATAAAAATTAACCTTTTAATAATTAAGAAGTAATATTTTCAAGATAAATATATAAAGTCCGGTATAAGAAGTAGTCACTTCTGACGGTTTATTAATTTTGCTAAATTTAAAAATATTCCAGAAACTTCCAAAATTTTCTTACTATTCAAACCTTGTTTGGGCTCTTGTTATATCCTAGTCGGTGCAACTATTCTTGAGATTAACGCTGTGCTAGGAATTGAGGGAATAACTTAATTTATATACAAATGAACCTAAAGAAATAAGAAGTATGTGATAGAATAGTATCTAGGAGACTAAATCACTTCCACTCTTTATAAGAGGGTTGTAGCTAACCAGGGTAACACCACTTCAGCTAAGTACCATCCGGGAGAGGACAGAGCTATATTTAACTACTCAGACTTGCTAATTCAGCTAAAACTCTACAGACTTCTTTAGTATTCAATGAGGTGTTCATATGTTTAATATTGCTTTGCAATAGAATAAACGTCTCTTTACCCAACATTAATAACGTTATCTCCGTCCTAATGTTATAAATAAATGCTAAATTATGCATTAAAATAATTAAATATTTGAAACACTATAGTGCATATTATACAACAGTTTGTGTAATCGAACAATTTCTCCTTTGAATTCGGAATCGTATGCCATTATTGTTTGTGAATTCGCAATCATTTATCCCGTAATTAATCTATTGATTTACGGAGGGTTTTTGGACTGTGGAGCAATTACGACTTCTGAGATTAAAATTTATGTTTATATCTGTAAGTCTTTTTAGTATAGTTTGTTTTACAAAGGTTTTACTCCCTTAACTGAATGCCACACTTCTTAATAATACCAAAATCACCAGAGAAAAAAGCATGATTGAGTGAAATTTTAAAGGATAAATTTATAAATGAACCATTTCTTATAACATTAAA
This sequence comes from Homalodisca vitripennis, assembly GCF_021130785.1. Taxonomy (NCBI): domain Eukaryota; kingdom Metazoa; phylum Arthropoda; class Insecta; order Hemiptera; family Cicadellidae; genus Homalodisca; species Homalodisca vitripennis. The sequence goes on along the minus strand of NW_025782960.1, from coordinate 4,388 downwards.
ACGAAAAGTAGATAACTTAACTCAAAATGATGTCGGTATAAAAACACTAAGAGAACTAATGTCTTGCCTATGGCATGTGTAACAATAATATTTTAATGACGAACAAATATAACCAAAACATCAAGTATCCGATACGTTCATTACCAAATTTTAATAAATTGTGTAATTTTGATGTTTAATTTAGTACTCTATGTGACAGACCCTTTAAACCTTTAGATATTTCAGTGTTTGTTCACACCCTCAAAATGGTCCTTTTCATTGTACTAAAAAAACACACATAGTCTTATCGCTTAATTTTTTTTTTATGTACAGTTATTTTAAATACCTAAGTGTTACTTATGTACATATTTTATATACATGGTGTGTAAAGGCTCTTACACTCCAGATATTTCTTTTAAATTTCATTTACACACAACTACCGGGATCTACTCTATGTGCTTCTAATCCCATTATCAGTAATACATTTTTTAAGAGATAATGGGCAAAACCAATATTACAAGACACATGTGCAGATAAGGTATATTCTCTAATCAACAAATCAATTTAATATCACCTCTTTAACTTTAATTCCACTAATAAACTTATCTTCAAATGATTGGTTATGGAGTCTATCGTTATTTTTAAACATTATAATGTACTTTATCTCAACAATTAAAAAAAAATATTAAATATTGATTCGTGAAGTAACACTGCATGAGCATCATAATAACTGCAGTTTATTGGTGATAATCTGGTATAATTAACTTTTAATATTTCAAGAGTGTAAGTTCCAGTTATTATTTTTAATACAGCATTGTTATAGAATTGTATGTAATGAACTAAATTACACGTGTAAATGTGTACACGTGAGGCATGCAACATTGGCTTCGTTTGACTAACGATTAAAATTAAAGGTACCTAGTGCTACATGACTCACCGAACCATCCGAACAATGACTTAGGAAATAAGTGAGCGTCAGCGAGCACGCATGACCATAGAAAATGAAGTCATAAAGCAATGCACCAGACACAGAGCAAAATTGCTAATGACAGAGAAAAATATTAAGAGGGCAGTGGGTAATCAAAAATCGTCTGATTAGATATATAAAATGTTGTATAACTCCTGAAATGAACCACTGAAATAGAATGATATATAGGGAGCAGATATTGGAAAGCAAAGATATACTGTTGTATCAAGTACACAGATATATGTACATGCTAAAAATTAATACCGAGGGTTTCAAAACAGATGCGGTGAGCCGTGTTACCCGCAAGATAGATGCATGTGTTATTTTAAGAAATATAATTTATCGTATGTATTATTGTGTAATTTTTTTGATGTTTATATTTTTATTGTATAAACCCAAAAATACCAATTATGTGAAATTTCGTATAAATATTGATACAATATAGACCTCAAGAACGTGTAGTTTTGATTCAATATTATCATGGCACCACCATTTAAGTTATAAGATACAAACTCAGATTAAATTATATTTCCACACTGATCTAAAATGGTTCATGTGTTACAGAAATCTGGACTATTCAATCTAATCTTAGCCTATACTATAGATATTTCAATTGTAACATTGGAGCTTATAAAACTGTTTACACTAAAACTTCAAGACACCGAAACACAATTCTGTTTAAACACAGATCATACAACATATTATTCAATATCTTTTATTTAAAAAAAGTTATTAACATAAATAAAATTCACATAAATAAAATATAATACCTTATACATGGTTATGTGTCTATAAAAAAACGTAGTTAGTCAAAAGAGGTTTCCAGTACAGAGATATTTCATTTCACCTCTGGAAGATCCAAAAGCTCTCTGATCAAATCTTTGAAGCCTCGATTGCCTAGTCCATTCGTACAAACCCTTGACTTAATCACATATTGTATTAATTTACAAATTTGATTGGGAGAGGTTTCCAGTAGAGAGATATTTCATACATCACCGATAGGCCTGAGAGCTTCTTCCAGAGAGTAAAGTCTTTGAAACGTCGGCTGTCAATTGCTTTGACTTAATCTGATATCGTATTAAGTTTCAAGTATAATTAGTCGAGATGTTTCCATTGGAGAGATATATAGTGTTTCTGATAATTCATAATTTAGAACTATAAAACTCTAATCTTTACGAACTCTCAAACTTTAACACTATCAGTAACAATGTTTTATCTGTTACTAACGACAAGAATAATTAAATAATTAATTTAATAATTACAAATATTATTTTGTGAAATATTTTCTGTTTAAAGCTAAAAAACATGAATTTGTACGTTGAAATTAAGGTATAACTAGTTTATATTTGATATGAAAATGGAAAATAATAAGACTTTATCATACATTATATTTAGTAATTAAAAAATATTAATATCTTTTCCGGAGCCGCCAAAGCCGTCATATAAATTATAGTTATGTAAATGGGCCAATGTTATATAAGTAAAACCTTGTGAGCATGATTCCAACTCTGTCGGAGACAATTTACTGTCGCCTAATCAAGGAAACATTTAAGAAGTGAAAATAGGTCGACATGTATTTAATTTTATAATTTATCTAGTATAAATCCAAATACAAAATTAAAAATAGGCCTTGAACCGGACCAGAAGTGAACACTTATTATAACGGCCGGTAAGTATGATATAACGGTTGAAAAAAAAGATGTTATGGTTGCCTGTGAAAGTCGGTTTTTAACGGGCGAAGATTTTTACGTGACAACGTATTTTTTCTCGGTAGAATATTTTATTGATATGAATAATTTTGTATTAAATTGCACAATAGGAAACAAGGAATTGGAAGTGAAAAATAAGAATTGCACAAAATTTTAAACTATTAGAAATATAATTTATGTTTACGTAAAACATTGTACATAATGTTGAAATTAAATATAAAATTTGTTTATTGTAAATGGATAAAGTTAATAAAACCATTTACTAAAATTGGAATTTGGAAATTCTTGATAAACCAAAAACAAAGGGGTTGTGTATTTATTTTTTTTTTATAAAAAAAAAAAAATGTCCCCACCCTAAACTCGACCGCGCGTGGTCCATTGGTCGGTTTTAGTTTCGTTTGTTTTGGTTCGCACTTGTTATGCACAGGTTAAGCAGGTTTATATAAATATTTGTTTATCTTTAAATGGTTTGACTAGCAACTACGCGCTTGTTTCTCTTCTCAATCGAACTGAATTACGATTGATTGCTAGATGTGATTTTAAAAAACTAAAATAAATTTACTTAACACTATCATAGCATTTGATCAATAGTATGAACATACACCTATTAAAACTACTCAGGTTTCTCAAGCTTTTATGTGTCAATTCCTAACAATTAAGTCAATCAAAATCATTAGTTTACGATAATGAAATATCAGTGTACAATTATTTACCTTTTATTGTTGTAGTTGTTGTAAATGAACGAATCCTAAGCCACTAACCCCACATTTTCACGAATAAACATAGTTATCTGCTTTATCCCGTTGCGGCGGATCGCCACAAGTTACTGCCTCTTTATCCCGTGCGGATTCCTGTGCGGCGGACCCACTGGACGGGCATCGTAACGTACCGGGCGTGTTAACACTTTTTCATGAGTGGAACTCCGAGCCGCAACCTAATTTTAAAAAGGCGTTGTCACGTCAAAAGTACTTTTTGATAATTATATAAATGGTTTATATTTTATATTGTAAAGATAATAGGAGACCAATAAAATTCTTTAAAGTAAAAAAGGATTTCTATTAATGTCATACCTATTTTTGTAATATTCTACATTTATATATTTACAATGATTACTGATTTCTTATATCTTAAAGTATATAAAACACAATTTTCATTTAACATTGGTTTATAATAATTTCTATAAGTTATTCAGTATCGTTTTCACTGCAATGTTCCGTCTTTGGAAAAATAATTACTTCATTTTTGTTGTCATTATCTTCTAAAAATTATAGTAATGGGTTAAACAACTGGGAAAATCATAAATAAAAATTCCAAGAATAAATTGTTGGTAAATATCTATGTAAACACAACATTTTATTGCTTTTGTAAATCTCGTTCAAACTTACTTTTTTTTTACACCCCTTCGACATGGTGTTGAAAACTTAATTTTATTCCTTTTAAAAAGTCCAACTAATGGTTCTGTCTTTCCCAGAAAAACTTGTTATTATATATCCTCTGTTGTTACGTAATATTATCTATTTTCTCAATGTAAGCTAAGACTACAATTTTCCTACTTAGGATTAGATTTCACTAAAGACCTTTGTTAGCTAGAATCAGAATTAAATCAATTTATTCTCAACACTTTTTTATATACCCCGTCAGGACGAAACAATTAGAGAACCTGGAATAGTTATTAAATATTTAAAAAAATGATGCAGTAATTTAATTTTACGTTTTTGATGTCATTAATAAAT
>NW_025782959.1:0-27828 GCF_021130785.1 Homalodisca vitripennis | reverse complement strand
GTTGAGGTGACATTGATTTGGACAAAAATATATTATTTTCGATTAATAAGACAATATCTCGGACGAAGGAATATTAGATTACCTTAATAGAGCATCACTTAAAACAAACTTTCATGAGTAATTATAAACGAATAGTTTATTTTAATGATTGGTAATAACTGAATACAGTTTTTTATTAACTACAATGTTTTTCAGTATTTAAGTTGAATTGAACTACAATACGCAAAATCTCTCTCTCTGTCTTTGTACACTGAATGTGCATTTCTTTAAAATACTGAATCTATGAATCCCTTTTTTAACTTTACGTAAGGATTATTGTTTTTAAATTGAGGTCAGAAGCATGTGAATGATTTGCTAAGGGGTTTCGTAATTAGCTTTTTACCAAAGGACATAACCAATTTGAAACATACACTTGTATTAAAAACACTGCAAATGTTGTATGACACATTAATATTTAATCCAGTTCTATTGGATTCCCAAAATTGGGACATTGCCTCTGAATATCCAGTATCAAGATAAGTGCAACTATTGAAAGACAATTATATGGAAAACAATATCCTTAAGAATGAAATAAAAATGTTCGCTAACGCTGAGTAATACAAACAGGCATGAATTTCAAGCTTTTGTAAATTATACATTTCGATAACGCTCAACTAGTAAATCCTGTATATATACTAATATACTTGAACTTTTGATTTGATTTTCTATTAGGATTTCAAATTTTAAAATTTTTAGAAATTAGTTTACACTTTGGCGTTGTTTTTAAGTTTTTCTTGGACACACAGGTAAGTTAAATAATTATCTGTTTAATCTTTGAGCCACAAACGAAGCACTATTGGACCTAACCAATGATCCAGCTTGAGAACATCACATTGTTTTGGGAGCACCAAACTCAGGTATTGCAAGCAGATTATCTTTGAAATACAATTAACTTGTTTCCAGTTGCTGCTGTATTAGTCCACCTTCAAACTTGTCCAATTGAATCTTGGCAAGTTCAAATTGATTGAATTGGACAAAGTGCGGCCTACCAATGATATCAGCCACGAATTCACGGTTCGTTTAGTATTTAATTAAATATAAAATTAAAGACTGAAATAAACACTGAATTTAGTATTTGTTATTTATATTGCAACTTTATAAATTAAAATATAAGAATATAAGTTGCAGGAAGCAATAATATGAAACAAATTAAAATTGTAATTATGGGAACATTCCTACGATTGGAATTATTGTAAATATATACTTAATCAGCCTTTACCCTAGGACTTGAATGTTTATAATACTTATATCACACACACGCGCGCTCGCGCAAATTATAAACATAAGGGGGCGCTGAAGCTTGAACGTGAGGACAACCCTGATAACCTGGCTGAGTGGATCGCCGCGGTTCAGTGACATACCTGAGAGACGAAAAAGGACAGATTGTGGAATTTACTTGAGTAGACAATGAGTTCAAGACTATTTTCTACTCCTTTTATCATACCTGGATTTTATAAGTATATGGTGTGTATACGGATTTTGAAAGTTTATTATTTTACAAAAACCATAATATAATGACCAAAATATTGATAGTATGGTGGAAGAGTATTTGTTGGCAACATTAGATTTTCTATTCTGTTTCACATTAAACAATATGTTTCAATAAATATAAATTGTATTGGATTGAGTTATTCTACAACATATTATGTATTCTGAATCGTTAAAACTACATAAACAATTTATATTAATAACAATACCACAATATTATTAATAACAAACACTCCAATATTATACTTTTTTTATTTCTGTGAGACCTTTTGTACACAATGAGCACATCATCAGACCCACATGTGCTCATTGAGTACGAAAGGCCTCACAGAAATAAAAAAATTATATTATTGGAAAGATTATTTTAAATTAATAACTAATTACAAAAAGAACAGACCTTCTAGAAAGTACCATAATAATATATTATTTTTTAAGTTTTGTTACCTAAATTAATTCGTACTTTTGATTACATTAACTAATATCTTATGTAAGGTTGAATTCAATAAAGTATACCATTCCTGGTGTTTTCAAAACTGACCGATAAATACCACCTTTAAAATCATTTGCATGCAAATTATAGCAGTGATAGCATACTGGACACAAAATTGTATCCAATATAAAATTATAAATCATACATACACAATTTAATGAAACACAGAAGTGTATATTTTGGCTTTTGGTATAACACAAAATAATTTAGTCAGTATTGTATTTTCATGGATTATTTAAAAACGTTTGAAGTGTCAAAGTTTGTATTAAATAAGCAAAAAAGTTAGTTTTTACAACACTATAAAAATTGTGTTATAATTTAATCAAATTTTCCTCTGGCCTTGGAGTTTAATTAAACATTTCAAACGTTTAAGGCATCGCACCTAACGTATTCCAGATATGCAGCTACGACATATGTTTGTATTTGCATGTCTGGATCGATAAATGGCTTTCTCGACTTACATGGAGGATAGATACTATATTTATTTATTAAAAATGTATTTTTCTTTTAACTTTACGCAACACTATTACAAATCTTGCTTACTGTATTAGTATTTGGGCTATATAATCGTTTTTATACTTATATCCAAATTGATCTTAACACAGACTAAAACTGAGTGTCCCGATGAAGGTATTCGTGTTTGTTCTGTTCCGTTGTCAATCATTCAGTCTCATTGTCACAAGAATGTACTGTATTATATCAACTGGAAAAATTGACAAGTCGTGCACGGAAAGTATGAGACACCTTGTGACTTTATTGCTTTTCGTTTAAAACTTGTTTTATTTGTTGTTTTCGTTTGTTATTTTTGTTGTTCATTATTTATAAAATGATCATTTGATATTTTTATTGTTGGACAGTTATAGTGTATGACTTTCATGTAATATCTATTATATTATATATATATATATATATATATATTATATATATATATATATATATATATATATATATAATTTATATGCTTCCAAGAACTATTGTGAAAGAGTACTGACATAGCCTGAACATTACTACACAAACTAAGTTCAAATTTCAGCAGTATTTAAAACTTTCCTTATTCAATATGCAAGGTAACTTTTATTTCGACAATGTTCCGGGAATATGAATTATTCACTATTGTGTAAAATGATCACACTATTTTGTTTAACTTACCTTGAAAATTTCCTGTCTTAACGTGAATAGCACAGTCATCTAGACAATGAAGTAGTGACCAAAACACCTATTTAATTTTATATTTCAATACTAACACAGTGCTAAACCAGTTGTAATAATTCACTTAGCAAAACTATACATTTTGTATGGAGGAGACCCCTGTAGTATGTAAAGTGACCAAAACTACCTATTTAATTGTCTATTTCAATACTAACTCAGGGCTAAACACCAATTTCAATAATTTACATAGCAAAACTATGCATTGTAGAGGTAGAACGTGCGGTATGTAAGTGACCTTGTTACCGATTCAATTGTCTCTCACAATACTACTATCGTATTTAGTAGTGTGCTAAAATATATTTATATATTTTATAAATTACGTATTGTGTAGTACTAACTGTGATATGAGATTACAAGTGTTTTTTCAAGTATTTCTGCGGTATTCTGAAATTAATTAGAGGAAATTTCTATTAAAGGATTTCAAAAATATTGCACAACTAAACATTTTATATTCTTTAAATGACAATGTACGGTAAATTATACATTTAATTAAATTATCCTTGAAAGAAACCTTTTATATTTTGTATTATATAACTTGAAGACTTTTTCGATAAAAAGATAGATCTTAGTGTCCTAAAACTATGTTTAATGTTGAGCTAATAACTTAATCTGATGAAAAATAAAACAAGACATATTTTATAGTAATTAAAGTTACTATTACTATTTGGAAACTACGATAAACCAATGTTATTAGTTGAAAGAGCCTGTTAAATATAATCAACTGATCTGTTTACTCATTATTTTATTACTTTACAGATATAAATTCTTATTAAAAAAAAAGTGCGCCAGTTTGACACACTTATCAGAATAAAACATTCTGATGGATGTTGTTCAGTCAATCTCTCGTAAAGACAAAAATAACACTCTTTATTGAAATCCAATATCAGTTTTACATTGGTATATTGCGCATTCATCTTCTTCGCTATAGTCGTATTAAAACATTTGCTTGTAAAATTTTTGTGCGAAGTGCCAACATAGAATGTACCGTATATTGTTTCTAAGACTCGTTCAAACTTCAGTAGTCTTTTAACTTTTCTCGTTGAATATGCAGGATAAACTTTACCTCAACTATGTTCAGAGAAATGAATTATTCACGATGATGCAAAGCGGTCTCACTTATTTGTCTACTATACTTTGAAAATGTACTGTCAGTACTTTTACAGACCATAGCAACAGGAGGAGAGATTTGATTTTTACTTACTGTATTATACTTCCACTGTACGTTTGTATGGATTGTTTTTGAGTGAATTGAGATATATAATTTAAAAATTTGTTTCTGCCTCAGATTATCTTCCCCTTTATTAAATCTTTATTCAATTTATTGCAAGAATTCAGTATTGGGATGAAATTTTCCAAACTACAACGTAAATGGCGATTATAATGTTATTAGTATCGATGTTATTTGTATGTGTATATCGCATAACATAACAAATTTACAAATTTTCAAAGCTTAAATCCAGTCCTATTACAGAAAACATTAAAGTTTAAAAACTGCATGCATTAAACATTATTAGCTTATTACTAATACAAGTTTTTGTCCACAGTTATTGGCTGTAATGATTCTTTACATATATAACAGTCTAGCTGTATTTTGTTAAGGATTTATATCTATGATTTTGATCAAAATCTCAATATAGTCCAGGAAAGTAACATTCTTACGGGTAATTCTCTTTATGAGTTAAATTGAAAACTAATAATACTCTACAAAAACTATCACCTTCCTTTTGTATGAAGCATAACATTTAAAATATTTATATTGGTGTTTTTATTATTTTACTTCAATTTTAACGCCTTTATTTGGCATATATGTATTTATTGATTTGTGAAATTACCTATGCAAAAAAATCATACAAGGTTAAGTATCAATTATTATAGTGAATTTACGTTTATATGGTTAGGCCGCCCTTGGTTACGTTCTAATTAGTATTGCTTTCTTTGATCAAACACATTTACCGTTTTATAAAAAGTTTTCCTTTTCTTTGGTATAAAGAGGAAACACGTCAGAAATGTTAGCTATAATTTTGCTCAATTCATCAATGGGCACATGGAAACCGTAAAACTCACATACTTTTATCATTTATAGTTAATTTGCTCTTAAACAATATCATTAAGGTAACACCCAATGACCTACCACCTCTAGGATGTCTTCATATGAAAATAAAAAGGTATTTAAAATATTTAAAGACTATGAAAACTCTAACCTTTGATTGGCCCCAACTTTTAAATAAACAACTTAAATACAACGCTGCAGTTCATTATCTTTAAATTATGAATTATCTGTTTTATCCTGGCAAATTTTAATGAAGTGAAAGTAACATTTATGAATGTTACACCACCTCAAATATATTGTAAATAATTACTGTACTTTCCGCACTACATTAAAATCACCATACAATAAAGATTATTTATTTCTATTAGTATTTAATATGAGCAACCTGAAAAAAGTGTTTAACTTATATTCCAGAACCTTCCTAAAATTCTATGATTTGCAGTGAAAGTAAAAATATGACTCATAAATGTGACGAAGAATAAGCAGAAAGTTTTAGCGACACGAATTCAAAGATCTCGGCTAAAGTTCCAAGTTAAACCAAATAAAGAAGTTACATGACGTCTTTACAGTTGTTTGCAAGAACTGCCACGAGAAGTAAAGTTTGAGACTTTTGGTCTGACTTTCTCATCAGCTGCAAGTTGTAGACACATTTTTCATCTTATTCTTTGATAAATGTATATATACGCAGGGTTAAAAACAGTCTTATTTTTTTAAGTAGAACAGCTGTAAAATACAAAATTTTGTTGCAACATAGATTCACTAAAATGAAGTTCACACACACACACACACACACACACAACACACACACACACACACACACACACACACACACACACACACACACACACACACACACACACGCACACACACACACACACACACACACACACACACACACACACACAAACAATACTTATCAGGTGTATCAAATATTGCTGTCCAAACGCTTTAGTTTCCTTTCCAGTAAAAAATGTATAGCAATAACTTGTAAGCAATAAAATTTAACAAAGTAAACAGCAATCGCTAGTAATAATTCATGTCCATACAATACTTGAATGAAAGTTGTTAGATTTTGAACACAGTCCATCCTAAGAGATTGGAAAACTTTTTCCGTTTGCTGAACCCATAGCTTACATTCTTTTCCTCCTTGGCAAACAACGACATGGGTTTTCTTTTTATGTAGCGACATCTTTCACATTTATAGCCTTTTTTAGTAACAGGGAACATTGTTAACACAATCTTTTAGGTTTGTTTTATTAGCTGAGCGTTAGAGAAGGCTACCGTTAAGGCAGCTAAAAACGTGTTATTTCGGTCTATGCAATATTATACTTTGAAAGCGAAGTTATCTGAAATTTTACATCAATCTTCCTATCTATATATGGCACGCATGTTGCGTTGTAGTACTCTCATAAACTTTCAACATCAATATACCAGCGATTGTTATATTTTGTTAAACAATTCAAACTGTGTCGATTTAGCAGACACTATAATTTTAACAAATAATTGCTTAACCTGAAGTGAATTAAGACTAAAAATCTCTTTACGAGGTATAGAAGATACCGTAATTGCTATTCTTTTGTTTCCAGTTTGGTCTGTTTATGTGATTCTTATACATGCAGTAATTTAAAACAAGAATTTTCTTATTTAAAGTAGAGCCAAATACAATGAAACATTTTACGTAACATTAAAAGTAATTTATACATTCATTTAACTAAAAGCATTATTAGTTCCGCACGTTAGTTCGTGCAATAATATTGTACAACGTGATGTGACGACTTTCATGATAATACACTGAGTTCAAAAATTAGAGACTCAATTATTCTGATACCTACATGAAAGTAAATGGTTATGAATATATAAGGGTGTTTCTAACTTAAAATTAGTTTGTATTGAATTAATTATTTACTAATGTGTTAAAGACGCTCACTTGTAATTCTTAGAAGTTATCGCACCATGGGTAGGGCTACAATATGCGGATGTCTATGAATTATATCCAAAATACGCTGAAGTCAATAATTTAATAGTCGTATCACTGCGGTGAAGTCTTTATTGTGAATTTTAGGGTAATAATCAAACGTTTTTGAAGAAAAATTATATTTATTTGTTTAACTATCCCATTACGCATAAAACACGAATTTTAACAATTTGGGAAAATATTGACAGTTCAAATATTCTTATCCACCTTCTAAAGGCAACTTAGGCCTAAATAAGAGCGGAGCTTGTTTAGTTGCAATAAAATATTTACAATAGCGTATTAAGTAAATGAAAGAACATATATAACTCCTTGAGATTCAACATTGAACTTACTGCATGCCTTTAACAGAAAAAAATGGAAATCCAAGACTTGATCTCGGTCATTGGTAGGGTAAAAGGGATGTGTTTTACTGTTATCTTTAAATACCAATACATCTGTGCTTTTATTGTTATTTACGTGTTATTTATTATTGCTATATCTCAAAATATCATTCCTTTATTTTTACTGTCATATTCAAAATTACTTCGTTTTATAAGTTGTATTTTTATCTTCTTCATGCTTAAATTGCTCTAGATTTTTGTTTTCTTTTTGTTCTAAAACATATGTAACATTACTGCTATTTCAGGGTTTTTATGAAATGGTTTGGTAATAAATAAACTCCTAAAATTACCCCTAGAATGAACAGATGAGATGCTAAAGGAATGAATAACTGTGTCCATTTAATCAACACAGAAATTATAAATTTGACAATATACACGAGTTTACTAAACATATGTGGATTTTAGTGGAAATGGAATATTCTTTAAGTTTCATAATAATCTAGGGAACTAATTTAAAAAACTTTTAAATGGTCCAAAGAACCTTGATCGCTTAAAAGATAACCCTGATACAAATAAAACCTTTTTACTTTTGGATAAGCTCCAAAACTGCATCAGTGCACTACAGTTTCAGTTTGATTTATTCATTATAGATTTTTACATTAAGGGATAATAAACATACACAGGGAAGGGTTGAGCAATCTATACCATTAAATCCCTTACTTCGTGATACAAATACGTGATATAAATACTGTACACTGGTCACTATAAGATATTAGAAAACTTTCTCTGTTCAAGTCAACTTCTAATTCAGTTTTCCTTGGTAAATTACGTTTAACGACATTTAACTTGGATGTGGGCACCTTAAACACTGTTTGGGGAAAAAATATATAGTATAAATTTAAATACACTAACAAATCAATCAATAAAATATAATGAAACAGTGAGATTATTGGGTAATAGTGGGTGTTACTTTAATATTTAATTAATACTCTAATATGAAGAAATAAATAGAGACAGTACATTTTTTATACCAGAGAAAGCATTTCTTGTCAATAAATCTTTATGGAAATGAAATTGGACTATATAAATTTAAAAATATTAGGCATATAGATAATTAAATGCAAATTTAACATATTACTTGACAAGAATTAAGTGTAGTGTACAAAAATTATAAACTATTTGACTATGGTACTCAACTGAAATGTAACCTATATTGCTAGTACTGAGTATAATCCCTTACATAACAGATGCTTAGAGAGGGAGAGTGAAGCACAAAGGAGCTACATCATCATCATCATCATCATTAAAATCATTATTTCTATTATTCACACGTAATCACGCTCACTATGTGATTCATATGCCTCTCGTGCAATGAGTTGTAGCCTTATGAGTTGCTACATAAACCAAGTTCGTATATGTGGATGTGAGTACTAGAGAATATTAAAGAATATATAAAATATATGTTTAAGTCAGCAGTATATGATAAAATATGTTTATGCAATATAGAATATACAAATGATTTTTATTAACAAATAAATCGTAGTCTTGGTTTGAGTTTTCTAATATCTTATGTTCTATATTTTCTAAGTTAGTATCTCCACAACGTTGGGGAGGTTTATTAAAATAAAATATAGGAAACCACTCTAAATTATTTCTTTGAAATTAAATCTAACACCAAAGTAGCCTTTTTTCAAAACTTTGAAAACTCTTTACAGCATAAATAATAATCCGGGAACAAATAATCTCACGTAAAAGCAAGAGAAGCAATAAGGTCTTTCAAACCCAAAACTTTAATAAATAACTATTTACAAATTATTACAAATCCAAAATGTCAAAAACTTCAACGAATTGTCTAGTAATGTGAAATTGTGAAAAATCACAATTAATTTAAATAGCAAGTAATGCTAGGCACGGGTTTTCCATCATCCTATATTACAAAGATCAGTAGATCTTTGGTGATTCCAATATTCTACTTCGCTGCATGACAACTTAACTACAATTTTGGGTTAAATGAAAAACCATACCTAAGAGTCCGGACATCTAAATGCCAGGATTCACAACTAACTTTATATATATCAACTTCATGAGCAATAACTATAATTATTATAGACCAAAATAGACCAACTGTAAAAATAGAGGCCGCAATATATCTGGCGCCATTTACCAACAAGCGACAACTTACCGGAAGCCAATAGTAAATTGCGATTGTCATGGCAGAAACAAGATAACGGAAAATTATTGCTTCCTTCCATATCAATGCTAAATAAAGCCATTTTGAAACAGCACATTGCATGTGTTTTGCTGTATTCTTTTGGATTTTTGTAGAATTTATTATTTGATTTCTTTTTTTGTACATTTTGCAGTATTTGCCGGTTAATAAGCTAGCTATCACTAAGCCATTTTGTTTTTATCTTGTATTTTAAATTGTCAAATTAATATAATAACAAAATTTTGTTCAATATCCAAATAGATTAATCATATACAAACAATACAATACCAACTACCATGAATATATCATATTTCTCCATTCAAATACAGAAATTACTTTGATAAATAACAAGAATAAAATACGAAAGGATTTTCCAAATCCCTGAATAAACGGTATCGCAGAAACCGCTTTCCATCCATTTCTTCTATTTATGACGCTCATTTATTTACAGCTTGTTCTCTCTCAGCCTCTCATCATCTGGCAGATGTTTTAATTTTGTAGCCTTGAGAGGAATATGTCCTTTCCTTGTCTCAGAAGAGTTTAAGAAATTATTAAATTATGAAGGAAACAGGATTTTTCCGGACATTTGCCATCGTTCAGTGAAACAAGAAAAAAATAACACTAAGTTTTCGAGATCTGCAATCTGATCTCTTCTTCAGGTAAAAGAACTAACCTAATACATAATTATAAACTAGGTTAAAATAAACAAATCTTACTAAAGATGCGGTTTCAATTAGGTACTATTCAATGAGTCAAAAATATTACGATACAAAGAAATGATATAAAAATTCAGATGATATTAAACTGGATTATGGACTGAGAGTAACTGTCTGCATCAAGTGGGTCTTAAACCATCACCTGTTTTAACCATACAAACATCTATACTATCATATAAAATTTAATGGTGCTTCTCTTATTTAGTATGTGCGTGCGTGCGTGCGTGCGTGTGTGTGTGTGTGTGTGTGTGTGTGTGTGTGTGTGTGTGTGTTTATTGAAAAAAGTATTATCGACTTAAGATTTCAATAGAAACTCGCTTTTTAACACATAGGACGATTCCTATTTCAAACATCACTCATAGGTACGTCCCACTGGCCTCTAAAGTTTCGAAAATCCTATCTTATCTCTAAAAATGCGAAAAATCTTATCTTGGTCTTTACATTTTAATTACAGCAGATAACTGTTATTCTTCCAAATACCCTGTTTAATGTAATCAACTGTTAGGTTTAACCATTGTTTTATGACATCACGACTGATAAATTTGTTTATATTTTTTTCCTTGAATGCAAAGATTAATGTAGTAGTAACAAGACATCTAATTGAAATTTTTTTCGAATTGAAATTGAGTAAAGTGTAAAAACATTTGGACTAGAAAAGTTTATTTTTTGTAACGGTCTATTAATAACGTTCTTTGATCTGTACATGTTAGCAAATATTAGGTATTGAGTACTTGATCAGTGCTGTAATGTAAATATCCAAGACAAAGTTACTATAAATTTAAAGACTGTCATAAATGCTGTCTTCGTTGTCCAGTTCTAAGAAGCAGGCTACTCAGACCTGTACACACACACACACACACACACACACACACACACACACACACACACACACACACACACACACACACACACACACACACACACACACACACACACACACACACACACACACACACACACACACACAACACACACACATATATATATATATAACATCTTATGTGACATTAAGATGATATATAACATATAAGAATCTTAACATTGGAGACATATTTGAGACATAATTCACTCAAACCAGAAGTGCTCAATAAATGAAAATACCTACGAAATTGCGTGTGAAGATGTGTGTCACTTCTAATATTCTTACGATAACCAATAAAATGTATGACACTGAAGTGTGGAAGAAGGGCTCTATAGCCAGAATTCTTTACATTAATAATAAACATGGATATAAAATATTTGTTCTAGATACACAAAATCGCCATAAAAAGCATGGACCTGTTTTAGTAGCATAGTTGTCAACTCTACCGTACATTACATTTGTTCATGTTTTCAGGGTTGAGGTTAGGATTTTATCTGTCTGTTTTTACAAATTAGACACACTTCTAGGCTTAAGCTTTCTTGATTTCAGTCAAGTCTTTTTAAGAGCCAAAAATAAGACATCACCTCAGTAATATCCAATATCAGTTTTACATCGGTATATTGCACATCCGTCTTCTTTGATGTGGTTGTATGAAATTATAGGCTTGGGAATTTGCTGTTTAGAGTTTTCTAAAAAGTATGTATAGTGCTACTAAATCTCGTTCTAATATGAGTAGTCGTTGTAACTTTTCTCATTAAATATGCAGGACAAACTTTACTTCTACTATATTTAAGGAAATTAGTTATTCACCGTAATGGAAAGTGGTCTCACATAATTTTGTCTAACGTACCTTCAAAATATTCCGTCCAGAGTGTAAATGTCAAGAGCAAGAGAAGAAGAATGAAGTATAAGAAGGGAATGAATTAACATGCTTAACAATACATGCATGAACACATGCATTAATAACTAAAATTTAAACTATTATATAAAATTAATTTTGACCATAGCAAAGAATACCCGTATCCATATATCCAATGACGAAATAAAAAACATTAAAGGAGTATAATTAACATAAAATACGATAAATAAATTATACAATTCTGTATAAAACTCCATTGGTGGAGTATATTAGTAATTAGAGGAAATGGAAATATTCTTTCTGTTTTCTTAATCATTTATAAATAATATACTTTTTTCATGAATCATCCAATAAAGGAGGACGGTTTTTAACGATACATTTAAATATAAAAAAATATTTAACACACAGGTTCCAATTTGTGTAACCGTTTTTCAGACATTTAAATAGTTCAAAGAACTCTGACCAAAAAGGTGGCACCAATGTACTAAACTATAAATTCAGTAGTTTATTTGTATTAGCTCTATCGCTGGATAGAGTCTAACTCGTGTTAAATTATTATTTGATCTAATTTACTTATTGTTCTAAGAAAATCTGAACAGATTCTAAAAAAAAAGTTAAAAGCAATAAATCTGTAACATTCAATTGCTTATTCCAGGAATACGTGACATAAATACTGTACGCGAGTGGGCACAGGTCACTCTGTGAGATTGGAAAACTTTCTCTGCTAATCGAGTCATAGCTTACCGCCCAGTGTTCCCTGGTGAGTTACAAGTGCAGACATTTTACTTGGATGTGGACACCTTAAACATTACTGCTTGGGGAAAATAACAACGAGTATAAAGTTGAATACATGAGTTCACTGAATAACAAAGAATTAACCAGTCAGAATCCCAGGGTTATTATGCATGTAAATGTAATATTTTATTTCCTTGTGCTTCCAATACATATTAAACGTTCAGTAACCAGAAGTCCATATCCTATAGAAATAAAACAAGGAAAAATCTTATTTTAAGAAATATAAAGTTGGAATTTCAGAAGCTCTGACTAAAAACAGTACATTCCTAAGCAATTCTTTCCAGGCTTTCCAGTGTTAACCTCAAAAATAGACAGATACTTACAAATATACTTCCTTAAATAACCATTATTTGCATTAAACCTCCAACTTAAAGAATATTCATTTACGTCCAAAAATTAGTAGCCTTAATCAATGACTCAAAATTTATAACCTCTCATATTTTAACTTATAAATAAAGACAGTACATTCGTGTACAGGAGAAGGCAGGTTTTGGCAATAAATGTTTATTTATGTGGTTAGGGCTTTTGCCACTTATAGATATTAATAATATAACGTACTTAAATGAAAATTCAACAGTGAGATTTAAAATAAAATAATGTTTCATGTACTATAATAATTTTGATATTAATTTGTAATTAACTTAATATTACTAGTAGGGATTATAATCCCTTGGTTGTACACAACAGATGATTAGAGACAGAGAGAGACACACAAAGGACTACATCATCATCATCATCATAATCATAACTTCTATTATTAACACACAATCACACTCACTCTGTGATTTATATACCTCTCGTACATCAAGTAGTTTCCTTATGAGCTGCCATGTAAACTCAGTGTATCTGGATGAGGTTGGTTATTTCAAAACAATATATATATATATATATATATTATATATATTATATATTATATATATATATATCAAATTCAATAACTGCTGACAACAGCAAAATAACTCTTAATTGATAAAGCTATTTTAAATTAAATACTATGTACTTTTATTAAGACGTTAAAAACTTCTTTATCCTATAAAACAACGCTATATATTATGTGCCTATAGAAAAAGTAATTACATCACTCTTAAGAAATTTTGGAATTTACATAAAAAGATTTTAAATCGGATAGAGCTTGATAATATCTAATGTTCTATTTTGTAATATTGAATATTTTATAAAATTCATAATACTGGTAGGTCACCCTTAAAAGTATTTCCCTCTTCTATGTCGGGAATTGACAATGGGCAAACAATTACTATGACATTAGGAAATCTTCGAACCACTCTAATCATTTGTTTGCAATTACATATACTAAGTAAGTAAACCTCCATATTTTTTTAGTTTTTAGAACTTATTAACAGCACTAGTGATACAGCAATAGCAATAATACTTCAAACCAAAATTGTTAATAAATAAAACTTTTCATTCATTATAACAAATCCACAGGTTCAAAACTTACCTATTAATCAGCCAGATAACGTGAAATTTTACAATTAATTAATATAACAAGTAATTGTGTTGAAAGTGCCAAGCTTTTCAGGACATTTTTCATCGTCCAATTAATGGAAATATGAATGTTGTTCCTATATTTTAATGGGTCATTATTTCAATTATGAACTGAAGCTGGTAGTATTATAAATGGAATTTCCTTTGAATTTTTTATACATTTTCAGGTAGTAATTAATAAGATGAGGTAGTTAAGATGCTTACTCGTTTTATAAATTAGGATTATTACCATAAAATATCATTTCCCCGCAACTGATATGATCATGATGTTTGTTATATAGGCTAATCAGTTGTTACAGTTATTTTATAACAGTTTTCTCCATACATTAAGAGAGTAAAAATTAACTTTTATAAATAAATTACATTTTTTGTTTGTGTTTAAGGGCAGTCTAAACTCGAATTTATTTAATTGTTTACGATGTTTGTTTTTTTGATGATTATTATTCTTTGAAAGTTTCTAAATCCAATGATGTATAACACATGGTACTAATAAATTTATAACCCAAGTAAAAAATATTTTTAAACAAGTACTGCAAGATATCTCAGCGTGGATTTTGCCAGCTCTTACAACTTTTTGTCACAGGAACTTCTTATAATAACAAAAGTTCCTGCAGAATATGTTTATGCTTTATACAGATAGAAACACTTTCTGTTTACTAACTTGTGTTTACTTTTCTGGTTCATTTTCCCGCTCTGGTTGTTGAAGTGCTCAGATCGTTAACTTGTAATTTTAGGTTAAATCTGTGTGCATACGTCCAGATTGATTACTCTGGTAGTGGTAACTACTTTGTGTATAATTGTTTGTCTAACATCACACTGACCTCTAACTCAGACTAGAAATATTTAATACTTTATATATTTTGTAAATATCTTAACACATTAGCTATTAACTTTGAGCCTGTTCAGGCTGGACCTGTCATGTCGACAGGTTCAGCCTTGCCCTTGGAAGGTCATGTCGAGAGCGACATGGAAATACAAAAGGCAGTAAGTACTATTTTGCCCCACAGATCATGACTATTCTAACCTAAATCTAAATAACAGGGGAAACAAAAGGGCACAAGAAAATAATGGCACAGATGGTTCAGAACAAACTCAATTTATCAATGATTTTAATCCACCATTACTTAAAAAGCCTCACATTCAACGTATCTATAAACCTGAAAATTCAGGGCCTTTTGAGGTAATCATACAGGATAAAAAAGAACAAAAGAAACCTATTTACAGTACGAAAAATATTTAAAAACATCATATGAACATTGACCACATTACACGAGCTGGCAAGAATATATCTGTTATTTGTAAAAACTATACAGCAGCCAATAATTCAGTAAATTCACCACATCTGTTAGAATTTAATGTATTTGTACCCTCAATTAGAGTACACACTCTCGGTGTAGTCTATGCAGAGCCCGAGGTAAGTGAATTAGAGATTTTATCTGAGGCATCGTCAATATACCCAATCACTCGCTTTCGCTCGCCGGGGGGCTCCGCCCCCCAGGCCCCCTTAGGGGTGTTACTTTAAGTTCGGGTTCGAGATCAATTTAGGTATTAGCTAATTTTCTATTAGTACAGTTTTGAAATCAGGCAATTTTTTGAGAGTGGGTAATTTTATCAGACTCAATTGTATTTGGGGTAGATAGTAGTTGTTCAATATTCAGGTAGGGAGAAAAAGATAGGATTTCAGTGAAAAAAAGGTGAAGAGGCTGATTTATGAGCTTGATATCAAGGATATTACAAAACTATTGCATTTGATCATTTTGAAGGTAATAGAGATGGTGGTTTTAAATGAAGAAAATGCTTTTGATGGAATAAATGGGTGGTTGGAATTTCAGTACAAAAATATGTATGAATTTTGAAATGAGTAAAAGTAAGTTGGCTGTTTGTCGGTTAACCTACGCTCAGGCATTGAGGTTAGCGTATTCAGTCTCGCCACAGGGATGCACAAAACGCAGAGACCATGTATATGTACACATTTATAACAACAAGTAGCTTATTAAATCAGCTTTGGTTTTAAGTGCAATAGTTAGTTATGTTTATGGCATAACTTATGGTTGAATGCAATGGTAGAACAGGTTGTTAAATTGTTAAAGTATTGATTAAATATGTCAGATGGTTGATGGCATGAAAACACGATGACTTAGACAATGTTAATGAATGGTGAATTGACTTTGAGGTAAAAGAATTGGGTTTATTTTTTAGGATGAAAAGAATATTGCTGTTTAATTAATTTGTCATTATTCGTTTTAAGCAAAAGAGATGGTTGATTTTGTGTGTGTGTTGAATATGAATAGTGGTTTAAAAATATAGAATAAAATGTGTTTGGAATTTTGAAATGAACAGAAAATCAGTTGTTTGCCCGTCGGTTTACCAACGCTCAGATATTGAGGTTGGCGTATCCAGTCTCGCCACGGGGAGGCCGGCAAACTTAGAGACCATATCTATTTACATATTTACACAAAACGGGGAGTTTTATTCTGGCAGATCCCCTTGCCTACTGCTAATAAAGTCATCAGGGAGTTTTGGTTAAAGCAGTTCCCTTTGCCTACTGCTAATGAAATCATCAGGGAGTTTTGGTAAAGCAGTTCCCTTTGCCTACTGCTAATGAAATCATCAGGGAGTTTTGGTAAAGCAGTTCCCTTTGCCTACTGCTAATGAAATCATCAGGGAGTTTTGGTGAAGCAGTCCCCTTTGCCTACTGCTAATGAAATCATCAGGGAGTTTTGGTAAAGCAGTTCCCTTTGCCTACTGCTAGGTCAAATCACGACGGGGAGTTTTTTTTAAGTGGCAGATTCCCTAGCCTACTGCCGAAGACTTAATCAGTGTTTAGAAGGAGCTCGTCATATACAATATTCTTTGCATAGGCGACTCCTTCTACTATTCTGTCGTCTGGTACAAGAACGACGATGTCGTCTGGACGTCTCACTCTGCTCAACAGGACGTAGAGCTGGCCATGAGTGAAGCAGTCCGTTCTCAGGTCGACTCCGACGTACTCAATTGTCTGGCCTTGGCTCTTGTGACCAGTCATGCAGTACGCCAACATGAGGGGGAACTGACGGCGACAAACCCGGAGCGGCGATCCTTCGGCAAACGCGAACCTGAACGTAATCCGGGGAATTCCGATAGGTTGCGTGTTGCCGATAAGTCTGACGGTGATCAGTCGGCTGCTGATCGCCGTCACAATGACTTTGGTGCCGTTCACGAGTCCATCACCGATATTTAAGTTTTCTCATGATTAAGCATACGGAGCCGACCTTGAGACGCAGGACGTGATCTGGCACTCCTTTGCCAGTGGCCTGGTTGAGGAGATTTACGTCCACATCCAGCCCGTCGTCGTCTTCTCTGTCCACGGTGTCCGCGCTTCTCAACTCATGAATGCGCCCGTCCATAAGGTCTAGGATGCGACCGTTGATCTCCTTGACGTTCACATTCAGAGTTGAGAGTATTGCCCGTCTCGCACAAAGATCAGGATCTCGCAGAACACCAGGAGGAAACACATCCGTTATTAAGTCCGCGAGAGAAGTGAGGCATCTCACCCCAGTGAGGGGAATGAGAGACTCTCTCTCGCGGCCTTCTCCAAAAAGTAAAGGATTTATTGTTCCATTGCCTACTCCAAGGAGGAAGTTGGAGTAGTCAATGGAACCACTAGTTCTCTGGGGTGTCGTCAGGGAAAATAGTGTGAACAGTCGCCACAGATGTGACGCCCGAAGTGACACGCACGCGACATCAGCTGGTGTGCGAGCCTTCTCAACGACGGGCGCAATCTGACGGATGTCCCCGGAGCAGATGAAGATCTTATTCCCGAATGGCACACTACTATTCATGAGATCCCGGAGGGATCTGTCGATCATCTCGAAGATGTAGCGGTGTGCCATCGGGGCCTCATCAAACACAATGAGCTGTGCTGCTCTGATGAGTTCTGCTCGCTGGGACCCGTTGGTGATGTTCCACACACCTGTGCCGTGACCTAGGTCTAGAGGGAGTCGGAACATGCTATGTGCTGTTGTTCCTCCAGCCATGTTTCCTTGCAGCAATCCCTGAGCTAGCCACGGCGAGTGCAACCTGTCGACAACCACGGACATACGCAAGGATGACACGAATCAGAGAGGTCTTCCCATAACCCCCGGGACCGTCCAGAAATATGATTCTAGAAGTGCGTCGGTCACGGGGGGTTGAGAAGCAGAGAGCGAACGTACTCAAACACACGGCGCTGGTCTGGGGAGAGTTTGGGCACCCAGTCCTCAACGATGGTTCGCTGGAGGTTCTCGCCGTAGTTGAGTAGCTCTCTACCTAACTCAGTCGTGTCATCCTCGACGTAGGGGAGTCCATGATCTTTCAAGCACGATCCCTGCTGGCGGAGGCTCCGATCGATGTCTATCAAGGTAAGTTTCACCGCCAGTTCAGGGTCGAGAGGGTTCCTTTCTAAGTGATCCTCGCTAAGGTGGTTCTTGAAAGACTCCCACAGAAGAGCAGCGGGAGCTCCCGTGTTGCAGAGGATCACGAAGAAGGAACGGAGCCTAGGTCCAGTTCATAAACGTAGATGCCTCGCGCAGCGCGTGATTGTATTCTTCTTCGTCTTCCACCAGGCCGAGATTGCGGGCTACGTCCTGAAACGTCCGGCAACCAGGACCGCCACGAGCCAGAAGATCAACGTAACCACGGCAAGGTGTAGACATAAGTAGAATACGAAGGTAGTATTGTTCTCCTCGGTTAGGAGAGACCCACATCAACCTACATACCTTCTCACCACGCTGGCGAGTCGTTACAAAGTGATAGCCATCGGGGTGTTCGTACAATTCCGCAGTACGTGGGCGCTTAGTGTGCACCATGAACTTCTCGTAAAATGTCTGGTACGTGACATTGTCAAAAGTTTCATGGTGCGGGCGATTGAAGTAGACCATAAGCTTGGAGCTTGCTTGAGTGACTGCATCAGAGAGCTGTCTCGGCCGAAAGACAACACTTTGTTTGCCCTCTAAATGCACGGGAAGACACTCAACGGTGGGCTCGAGCTTTGACACAGGAAAGTCGAGAAGACGCCAGCATGCGTCGCTGGCACCCACCATTCTCTTCGTCACGTAATGCTCGACCTCATCCTCTTGTTTCCCCAGGGGAGTGACGGTTACGTTCTGGAGAGAACCGCCTTTCATGAGGTACTTAAAGAGGTACTTGATTACGCGACGAGTAGAAGCAAGCTCCAAGTTTATGTGCGCCTCGTATTTGAGCAGTAATGCGGAATTGTACGGAACGACCCAGCCATCATGCACTTTGATCTGTCTCCTCCGTGATGTGATAAAGCCTTCGTTTGTGTAGTCTCGTTTGTATTGGACGAACCCCCTCTCGTCCACGTGGGTGGTTTGGCAGGCAGGCTTGGGGGTTAGAACTTGTTGCAGTGCCCCTTTGCAGAGTCCCAGCACAGGAAGTCGGTGCGGTGGTCAGTACCACATGGACCATGAATCATGTGTTTCAGCACCAACTTCCTGAGTCTTCCAGCGGCTTCCTCCTCCGAAGGGATGTCTGCGCGTATTACGGAGTCAATGTCACGTGCCTGTACCGGTCCATCGCCGTCAATTTTAAACACAATGTGGGCATGAGGAAGGCCCCTCATTTGCATTTCAATGACATAGACGATGTAAACCGGACGGCTAAACATTGCTCCGCTGCGCAGATCTCGGAGGAGTTCGCCAAGTTTAATCTGGAAGATTCTGCAGGCTGTTGAGGGGTCACTGCGGCCCGCTGTTGTGAGGGCAGGCCTTCTTGTTTTCCTCCCAAGTAGCACTGAAGGTGAACGTCAGGAAAAACGTAGGTGAACCCAGACGAGACACAAGGCCCATTGCGTTCTCGTAATGTACCTTCATGTATCTGGGTCCACCGGTAAACGAACTTGGGAGGTAAACTTTTCCAGCCTGCACCCCACCCTCACCCAAGACTGTTTCATCGCGGGTGATGTCGCCTAAAACCTGCCCACCAGCTTGCCTACCCCGTTGAGCTTCAAGGAGCTCGTCCAGTGGTCCTATCCTCAAGGAATTTTGAGCAGCAGAAACGCGTTTGGGAGAAACGAAATAAATCTTAGACGCTCCTCCTCGTACCTCGCGAACATCTCGACCTGCCATGCTTGAGACAGCCTGCCGAAATGCGAGAAACGGGGATCGGAGAGGAGGAGACATCTAGAGTAATTGTATTGTGAAAGTTTCCCCCCGTGGTTGTCTAAGCGCCCAATATGCCACCCTAAATTACCTTGAGGATAGAGCAACGGATATTAGAAAGGCTCCATTAAGGGGCTAAAGAGGTCAACGGAAGACGGACGCCTATCACTCTTCTTCCAGATGGTCAATTTTCTTGGATCAGTTATGGTGTCTTCATTGCTCAATACAGCGTGCACTTCAATGCCTGTTTGCCTATCTCCAAGAACAGGGCCATGGGTAGATCTGCTGGTCACTTCAAATTCCAAATGAGCGTTGACTGAAGGCTCATCACTCAATCTACGGAAATCATTGATGAAAGGATTACAGGAAAGAAGATATGTATTAATTTCATCCAATGACTTCTGAGTTCAATGATTTACCCATGGCAATGTTTTTGCGCTCCTCGCCATCATCTATGTACAGGCGGCACCGGTTTCACAAACTGGACATCACCTCCCTTGGTCCTAAACTTTTGACCTGGAGCGTCCAGACTGTGAACCTGGTGGTACATCTTACCTTCGATCTTAAAGAAGGCGAGGCCTGAAGGATGACGGTACCCCCCAGTCACCTCGAGAGCGCAGAAGGCAAACAAGTCATTGTAGGCACGGGCTCGTTCGATGAACAGACGGTTAGAATAGAAACTGGCGTCCAGAGGAGGTAAATTATGGGACTTTATAAGATCCCTCACCGCAACACCATTTCTTCCTATCCTTCTCTTCATCGAACAGCCTTGCATGACAATGAGGACACTTTGAAATGTTTTCGTCCCATAAACTTATTTTTTTTAGTTTGTAAGAATTAATATAGACTAAATTATCTATTTTCCAATACGCCATTGGGCCATGTTCAACTACACGTCGTGCTAGTATGTTGGAAATGTGCCTTAATTCTGTCAATTTAGGATTTTTTTATTCGAAATATTTGTACTTTTTGTAAATTTGTGTCAGGATGTTTTTCTGTATAACGCTGAACAGCACCCCTGTGAACTTCAGGATGCTGCTCAGTGTAGCGCTGAACAGCATCTCGATGGACCTGAGGATGTTGCTCAGTGTAACGCTGAACAGCATCTCGGTGGACCTGAGGGTGCTGCTCAGTGTAACGCTGGACAGCATCTCGGTGGACCTGAGGGTGCTGCTCAGTGTAACGTTGAACAGCATCTCGGTTGACTTGAGGGTGCTGCTCAGTGTAACGATGAACAGCATCCCTGTTGACTTGAGGATGCTGTTCAGTATATCTTTTCACTGCGTCCCTGTTGACTTGAGGATTGTTTGAGGAGTACTTTTTCTTTGAATTTTTTATCTGCTCCACCTTAGTGGTTGAAAGAGTTTTAGGGCGGCCACGTTTCACTTTTTTAGGTCTACCCGGCCCCTTTTTAACTGGAGCACAGACGGACATGGTACTTATTTCTAATGGCGGTAAAGATTCGACAATGCTTAAACAAGTAGAATTAGGATCTTTGATTATTGGCTCAGGAGGAGAGGACACTGATAGCGTAGGGAACATATCCAGTCTACCCGTGCGCAGCATTTCAGCCAAATGGGGGCGCATTGATGGTATATCATAGCGCAGTTTGGCTGGGTCCCGGCCAAGGGCAAGTGAAGTAGCATTAGCAATGGCGAATACGCCGCAGTCAAAAACCGTTTTCTTGCCTTTGGACGGGAATAAATGCTGGAAACGATGGATAGGTCCGGGAACAGAAGGGAGAGCAGCTTAGTTTGGTCTGCAGTGAGGTGGGCACTGTTCAGACTGTCGTACACATACAAATTACTGCCATCGTGGAAGACCACAATCCAATGACCGATAGAACTGGCGTCGATCTTCCCCGAGAACAGAATTTGTATGTGAGGTGTAGCGACAGCCGAAACACCTTCCATTGCATCAATGGCCAAACAGCTTTACAGGATGATACTCAGTGTTTTCATCCAGTATGCTTCCGAACCTATCCATATGGTCAGTACTAAGATAGTCCCCACTCTCAACCTCTCTTACCATTCCCTCGAGGAATGCATTCATTTTAAACGTCAAATAAAAAGGAATAAAAAAATTAAACAATAATTAAAAAGGAATATAAGCTTCAATTAAGAACACAAAAAACACAACGAGAAACACAAGGAACAGTCAGAAAAAAGGGCAAAATGTTGCCTAATAGTACAGCGAAGAAGCAGAAATAGTCACTTGGACGTCAACAACAGTGCCCGCCTCTATCTACAATTTAGCTGATTTCAATAAATATTAAAAAGTTAAAAAGGAAGTTATAAGCTTTAACTAAGTAAAAAAATAATAAAAAGATATAAGATAAAAAACAACGAGAACACAAAAGAAAAGTAAGAAAATTGGTCACAATATGGCGTAATAAGAAAGAAAAGAAAGCAAAGAAGTAGAATAGAAGTAGTCACTTGGATGTTAAGAACGATGAACGTGAACTTTTTATTTAAACGTAAAATACATATATTTTTTACTGAAACAGTCAATCCATTAAGGAAACAACAAAAAAATAAAGCCTAGTATAAAACCGAAAATATTCAGCCAAGTTAAGAGTACGGCTATTCAAGTAGTCAATGTAGACTGAGTAGGAACGTAAAGTTAAGTTTGGATTTCATAGACATCTAGGGATATCAACTCCTACGTACCGTACAGAAGTCGCTAAGGCCATCAATTCTCTTCACTAGGATCCCTAATGTTGTCCCGACACAAAACTATCACTTCGGAAAGCAGCAACTGAATTTTGCTGTTTGACTTTTGAAAACGCGAATGAAGATGGGTGGAAAAATAGCAAAAAATGACAGTTTTTTGCAAATATCTCGTAAACGGTAAGAGATATCGAAAAAATGACGAAATTTTTTCCACCCCTGGACCGTCCCCTACCCCTCTGAATTATTTTTCCCTATCTATCGACACCAAAAAAGTTAACCTAGGACTATCTTTACGTTAACCCCCCCTCCCCCACCCATCCTCGCAATGTCCCTATCTACTATATCACAAAAGTATTTATTTCTCGGGATTGGGTAAACATATTGAGACACTTCAAACTGTTTATTGGTGTAGAATTTCACGATGCATCTTATGGTGTTATTATTTATTTTCTAAAAATTTGTTTTTTTTTATTAGAAATTTTTGAAAATTTTCAAAAAATACGTTTTTCAACTTCTCGCGCCTCCTGTATATACACTTTAAGAGATAGAGCAAAAGTTTAAATTGCAAACTTGTAGAGGGTTTCAAGGAGAATACTGTAAGTGGGCTCCGTTTTTCGATAGGATGCTTCGTTAAGTCACAATCGAGCGCCTACGAAAGGTCTACACGGGGAGAAAATGCGTCCGCCATTTTGATTTTTTTAAGGGGTTGAAAATGAAAAATTCTCACTTTTCGGGATTTTCCTGGTGGTTACACGTGCAAAGCTATCTGTGTACCAAATTTCAAGTCTCTAACTCATCTGGAAGTAGGTTAGAATTAGTATACGTGAGTGAGTGAGTCAGTCAGTCAGTCAGTTACACATGCGGTTGTATATATATTAGACTCGCCTTCGGCTCGCTGGGGGCTACGCCCCCAGGCCCCCATGATGTATGCTTGCAAATTCGGGGATGAGCGGTTAAATTTACGCTTGTAAATTCGGGGATAAGAGAGATTTGTTGATTGGGTAAAATTCGGACATGAGGCCTTGCTAGAAAATTCCCTGAGGGGGGGTTTAATGTTACTTGGGGTTAAGAAATCAGGGGGTTATCTGGTCATACCAGGAACTTCCCAAGGGGGGTAAAGAGATTTGGTAATTGGTAAAATTCGGACATGAGGTCATGCCAGGAAATTCCCTGGAGGGGGGTTAATGTTACTGGGGGGGTTAACACATCAGGGGTTTTTATTTACTTAGATCTATTCATACCAGAAAACCCCCGGGGGGGGTTGATGTTACCGGGGGATAATAACATACTTGGGCCCATTTTAGAGAGTGTTGTGTCTGTGAACATAATAAAAATTTACTCTGTCCCTATCTACTATTGACACTTAGCTAACGCTCAGCCAACTTATAATGTGGGGCTGTATTCACTCTTTAACGTAGCAAGCAAAGCAAGTGCAATCTGAATCTGGAATGAATTACACAAATATTAGTAACATATAAATTTAAAAACTCCAAAATTTGCTAATTCACGACAAATATTTTGCTATTTATAGCTTTTTTCGGGCTTATTAAAGGAAATAGAATTAAAAGATACATGACCTTTTTACTCGTTAACTTAGTAATACAAGGTCAATCTGGAACCAGCACGAATCGCACCAATTATAGTTGCAAAATTTAAAACACCTAAAAGTGACGACAAAGAATTAGCCATTTAGAGCATTTATCAGGCTTACGGAAAGATAAACGACAGAAAGCTGCTGGTCCTTTTTTGTAGATCTTATTAATAGCTACTTACAAAAAGTTTAACATATAAGATAGGACCAACGGTTCGGCCACTATCGAGCACGAAAAGTAGGTTTTTAAGTGAAATTTTAAATATAATTCACGTTTTACGGCTAAAACCATGGAAGAATAGAGTAATAAGTCACTGAACCTTTTGTGTAAGATTGCACTATTTTGTATTAAAATCATATTTTGTATCTGGCCTAGAACTAAGATTTTGTCTAAAATATAGCCCAGAATACAAAATCTCACGTAAAACTCACAAAATCAAAACTTTAAAACGCGTTATGCGGCCAAACCGTTGAGGATAGGGCCAAAATGTTACTGGGCCTTTTTTGTAGATCACATTATTTGCTAAATCCTGTTGAAAAATTTGTTTTGAGCTACGACCAACCGTTTAGCCGCTATCAAGCCCGGAATGTAAATTTGTAGGCGAAAATTTCCAAATCTTTTCACTTAATCGCATTTTGCGGCCAAAACTAATGGAGATAGAGTAAAAAGTCACTAAACCTCTTATGTAGATCACTTCATTTCCTATATCTAACTTTTATTTTATTTTGCCCTCCGACCAATAGTTTCGCCTCTATCGACCTCAAAAACAAACTTTTCACGTGAAAATTACAAAAATAATTGCACATAATCACGTTTTACGGCCAAAACCAATGGAGATAGGGCAAAATGTCACTGGACCTTTTCTGTAGATCGTACAATTTGCTAATTTGATGGGTCAATCAGATTTGAGCTACGACCAACGGTTCGGCCGCTATCGGGCTCGAAACATTATTTTTTATATCGAAAAAATCTCTGGAATGTCAAATGTTCGAGCGTTTTGTCGCTTAACCATGGAAGATAGTGCAAAAAGTCACTAAACCTCTTATGTAGATCACTTCATTTCCTATATCTAACTTTTGTTTTATTTTGCCCTCCGACCAATAGTTTCGCCTCTATCGACCTCAAAAACAAACTTTTCACGTGAAAATTACAAAATTAATTGCACATAATCACGTTTTACGCCCAAACCAATGGAGATAGGGCAAAATGTCACTGGACCTTTTCTGTAGATCGTACAATTTGCTAATTTGATGGTGTCAATCGGATTTGAGCTACGCCCAACGGTTCGCCCGCTATCGGGCTTACAAAAAAGGCCTGCAAGGGTAAAAAATGCATTGAATTTTCTCGAATTTTTTTGAGGGTTTTAAAAGTAAAAAAGTCCGGTTTTCAGACTTTTCCTCCGGGTCATATTGTGAAAGGTACCTGCGTGCCAAATTTCAAGTTTCCAGCACTTCTAGAAACTATGTTAGAATTTGTATCTATATATCAGTGAGTGAGTGAGTCAGTCAGTTTCACATGCGGCTGTATATATATTAGATAGAGATATGACAAAAAGTGACTGCACATTTCTTGTCGGAAATTTGATTTTGTCTTTCGATTATGCCATCAGATTTAAGCTACGACCTATAATTTAGGCAGTACAGAGCTTAGGACAAAAGACTGCACTGGGCAGTTTAAAAATATCACGTAAAACATAAAAATCAATACTTTAAAAAACGCGGTTATGCGGCCCAAAACCGTTGAAGGATAGGGCAAAATGTTACTGGGCCTTTTTTGTAGATCACATTATTTGCTAAATCCTGCTGAAAATTTGTTTTGAGCTACGGACCAACCGTTTAGCCGCTATCAAGCCCGGAATGTAAATTTGTAGGCGAAAATTTCCAAAATCTTTTCACTTAATCGCATTTTGCGGCCAAACTAATGGAGATAGAGTAAAAAGTCACTAAACCTCTTATGTAGATCACTTCATTTCCTATATCTAACTTTTATTTTTATTTTGCCCTCCGACCAATAGTTTCGCCCTCTATCGACCTCAAAAAACAAACTTTTCACGTGAAAATTACAAAATAATTGCACATAATCACGTTGTACGGCCAAACCAATGGAGATAGGGCAAAATGTCACTGGACCTTTTCTGTAGATCGTACAATTTGCTAATTTGATGGGTCAATCAGATTTGAGCTACGACCAACGGTTCGGCCGCTATCGGGCTCGAAAACATTATTTTTATCGAAAAAAAATCTCTGGAATTGTCAAATGTTCGAGCGTTTTGTCGCTTAACCATGGAAGATAGAGCAAAAAGTCACTGGACCTTTTTTGTAGTTTCACTCCATTCCTGACTATGAATTTTTCGTCAGATCCGAGCTAGCTCCAACGGTTCGCCCGCTATCGGGCTTACAAAAAAGGCCTGCAAGGGTAAAAAATGCATGAATTTTTGTCGAATTTTTTTGAGGGTTTTAAAAAGTAAAAAAGTCCGGTTTTCAGACTTTTCCTTCCGGGTCATATTGTGAAAGGTACCTGCGTGCCAAATTTCAAGTTTCCAGCACTTCTAGAACTATGTTAGAATTTGTATCTATATATCAGTGAGTGAGTGAGTTAGTCAGTTTCACATGCGGCTGTATATATATTAGATAGAGATATGACAAAAAGTGACTGCACATTTCTTGTCGGAAATTTGATTTTGTCTTTCGGTTATGCCATCAGATTTAAGCTACGACCTATAATTTAGGCAGTACAGAGCTTAGGGACAAAAGACTGCACTGGGCAGTTTAAAAATATCACGTAAAACATAAAAATCAATACTTTAAAACGCGTTATGCGGCCAAACCGTTGAGGATAGGGCAAAATGTTACTGGGCCTTTTTTGTAGATCACATTATTTGCTAAATCCTGTTGAAAATTTGTTTT
>NW_025782958.1:0-32836 GCF_021130785.1 Homalodisca vitripennis | reverse complement strand
TGATAGGCTTCGCTAAGCCTATTTAAATTTACAAGAGAAGAGTAGATGTGCTATGTTTGCAAATTATTTATTAAAACAGAATTACGTTTTAGTGGTGTATTACAAGTATTTGGTGTTCCTCATTCTTGCATATAACGTAGGAAGAATAGATTCAAATATTGAATTTCATGTTCATCTTCACCATCCCTTTTATATTGGAACAGTTTGGACTTATGTGACCCGTTGCTCTCAGACTATGTACTTCCTGCGATTATCTGGAGTCCATCGTTAGTTATGAAGATAGAAGCCCATCAAGAACAGATCAGCCGACGAAGTGGACTCAACCACGTTCCTGCTACAATCGCTTTTCAGACATCAGAGCGACATCTCATGTATTAAAATTAGGTAAGTGCGTAGTGTCATCAATTGCCACGATTCTAGCGACGTCACGACCGCTGCCGGCTGAGTAGTGTCAGACTTACCAAGCCACAACAAAAGGAAAGGTGAACTAGATAGTTAGAGCCAAATTAAACACTCAAATGTTATTTTGTTCTAATTTATTGAAAATGTCTTGAAGGTTTCTTTCTTTTTCTTATAATAAACATTATAAAATCGGCTAGTCATTATTAATACAAACCTCATATTCCAGTTGCTCAATTTCATCTCCATAATTTATAAACGGAACTACGTTACAGAGATGACAAATACCAAAATGCTATTAAGAATTACTGTAACCAACGCGAGGTTTTCACCAAATGTGCAGCCACTATTTTCCGTCCCAACATGAGGTAAAAAATCAGAGGGCCCCCAAAGTTTCCTACTGCAAATATATAATACCTATTCCACTAGACCTACTAAACAAAAAGAAAACTTGGGGATAGAGATGAGAGGATTTACCATTGATCCAAAAACTTAGTTGCCTTGTATTACAAAAGAATTGTTTATTTCTATCTAACCTTTGATAACCCAAGTCCATATTAAAATTAAAATCTTATATGTACTTTTCTTTACGGTAATAATTGCTTACGTAAAATCATCTGCTGATAGATATTAGTTTAGTATACTAGCTGGACTCTCGTTGTAAATACTAGGTGGCTTTTCAAAAGAGAGTTGTTCATCATAGATTTTTATAAGCGTATATCCGAAGCCGCGAAGAGCCAAAGTCACACCAACCTTGGCTTTTCTTGAACATTGAGTATAAGTAATTTTTCTTTAATACAGTGAACATCGACTACATAAGAGTAGCCCCATTTATGAGTACCTGACAGAACTGTGGGTGAGCAAAATCCAAGGTTAGTCTAAAGTGCTGGATACAACAGGTTTTTAAAAATATCTAAATTAATTTGTTTGCCTACAGATAATAGAGATTGTTCAATCGTAGAAACCATTATTTAAAACCGACCGTGACTGATACGCTTAGTATAAATAGTTATATTCACATACTCAGCATAATCTGGATAAAGAGTATTGAATGATAAGAAAGGATACACACACACACCAACATCCGCCATCGCGTTGTCAGTGGTAGCTCTGATCTATAAGTATTCTGTAGATAGCTAACAGGACTCGGAAGTGTTACCATTCGTCGACTAAGCCGCCCGGAACTCTTGCGTACGTTTCTACTTAGGAACACAGGTTAATTAAACTGTGATACTTCTGCCAGGGTTATTAAGCGATTAGGTTATTTTTATTTAGCGTTGACCATTAACTAGAAACCTATATACTGATTTTTGAAAATTGTTTTTACACAGGACAGTAAGGGACTATCCCTCCTACGAAAGATAGGCTTAAAAACTAACAATTTCTGTCTTGATGTTAACTTATTAAACAGATAAAGGGTTTATGCCACCGTTGTCCAAAACTCTATTATTAGGCATTTATCATAATTTAATCACACCGATTACATCTGATTGTTACTTGTAGCCAACAATTGAACTTGTGATTTAATACCAACCCACTGACGAGTAGGAATTTTTCTATGCTTACCAGATTTCTGTTCATTTTAATTTCTTCTCGTTTGTTCCAAAATCCAATGTTATTTTAGTTAATCTTCTGTTACACTTTTTTTTTACCTGAACTATTCAATTTATATATTAAAAATTAACCTAAACATTTTAGCTAAAAAGATAGATAAAAATTTACTGTCCATTACAAATACTATATAGAAGCTACATGATAAAACATATACTCATTTCTAGAAATAAAAAATACTCTGATATTCCAGTAAAACTAGAAACCACTTTCCTTATATTGAAAATTTAATGTATCCTTTGACTGATTATATTTCCAATAAAAAAAAATCGTTCAACGAGAAGTATGGAATCAGAGCGTAATAAATACTTGCACAATTAAACTCACCGGAATGATCTTTAACTATCAATTAATTGATGAACTTTAAAACCCTGGCTTCAGTGATGAAAATTCAATATAAACGAGGTTCCTTTGCCCGAGCTAATATTCTAATTTCATAATGTATAAGCGGTGAAATGAAACTTCCACAGGCCCACCAATCTGAACGAGGATATAACGTAACATGAAGCGAGTGCTTTCTTTCCCATCTCCGTCTGTATTTAAATTTAACACTAAATTATACCTGAAGCGGATGTTAAACACGCAACGAAATGGACGCATTAGGCCCAAAAGTGTTATATCTGGCTCTGCCTGTACGAATTATATTTTACCATTTCATCCATGAATTATGTTTCCTCTAATGATATCCCCAGTGAGTCGTGCTAAACATGTTTCACTATTCCGAATCATATCTCAAGGTGGGTCATAATATCATAATGGCCTTTTTCTAACCGGTGCCGTGAAGTCAAAAGAAGTTAAGAAAATTTCATAAGCCCTCCTTATATTTTCCATTCCCTGTTATGATACGAGTGGAGAAAAAATCTCGTTCTCGGTAAATCTCACAAGATTTTTTTCCACGACAAAATCATAACGAACCAGATACAATCTGCACAACATTTAGTTAAACGAAAGAAAAGAAGGCTTCGCCTTCTCCATATTGTTACACTTTCATGTTATGGGTTTTTTTATCGATTGATATATGTATCCGGTCCCACCGAAAATTAAACACTTTTAAATGCTTTACATACAAAACAACAATTATAAGATAGAAGCCGACAAAAACATATTATGTATTGTGCAGAGAATTTTTATTGACCAAAATACATATAACATGGAGCTTCTAAGAAACTCTGCAATGAAATATATCTTTTTGTCATGGCATCTTAGGAATGACTAACTCCCATTTTTAGCGAGGTAATATATATAAGAACAGTCATGAAAATAAACTAGTACAAGATCTTATTAATAGAAAATTCCTTGAAATTTTCCTAAATCTCTATCTATAGCTGCTTTACCTCACCATTCAAAAATTGTCATGTGAGAAGGTGTACCTAGGCCACAACAGTGCCCTAGCCAATAAAATTGTTTCAACATGACTATATAACGTAAATGTTCATGGTAATTTTTATCCAAAGTGACATTTTGAGACAGTTGCGGATATCTGTACCTTTTTAAATCACATTAAATGTCTTACCCTCTCAGGAGAGGTGTATGTTTACATGAGAGGCCAAGGTGTTTGAATTAAAAAATTTGATTCCATCTCCTTATTTTATTCGATTCCCACGCATCCACTACTACCAATTTTACTCTGTAAAACATTTATTATCAACGTGGGGGAATCATTATTTTGAGGTGTAAATTTATTTAAACATAATAAAAATGATTCTTTTGAATCTGTCATAATTTTAGTATAAGGTCTAATATAAAACAAATTGACCGACGGTGAATAAAGCTGCTACATCAAAATAACAACCTGTTTCATTAGCATAGAAAACTAAATAAGGAGCTTGCAGTGAATGTTATTTGCTACAATGCATCGTTAATTAAACTTTATTAGACTACATATTAATCTGCCAAACTAGATGTTAAAACGGGCTAATATTAACTTTACTGTTAGGTTATCATCGCCCGACTCTTAGCATATTTACGTTAGTTAAGATATGTTTTCTTCACGACGCAGGCGATCAGGATGTGCTTACTCGATTACGTACATTACTACCTATAATTTTTAGTTCGAAGACGACATCCACATCAATTTAAGCCTTATAATGCGCATCCTGAATAAGGATGAGTAAATTCAATATTGGTTCACCTACTTGACTGCCACCATAATTTTCTGATTCATACTGCCCAATGACTAAACTAAATTAAGCCTTTTGAACTAAAAACCGCCATCTCAATACTCTCTTAAAACTAAACTGGTAAATCTTTAATTACCGTTTAAACGACGGTAATTCTGAGAGAGCGGAAAAATTAATGTCACTCGAGGACAATAAGATAGTTTCAAACAATTAATATCGTTTGAATGAAACGTTTACATTAAATGCGTTTACAAGTGAATGGACTAATCTTGTCATGAATGCGTTGCGATGATTCTTAGATATGCCCCCATTTAAACACTATACGTGAAAAATAATGTTGTTACATGATCCGGGACAATGCACGTGGAGTTTATTATTGAAAAAAATTGGCCCTACGGGAAAAGGGCATAATCAGAATACTTGCTAATAGAAATAGGTCGTAAGCTCCACGCTTCGAACAATCATTCTTATTTACATTCATCCCACTTGATAGGGTATTAATTTTTACTTTTAATCTATAGAGCATGTGTTATTGCGGGCACTAAAGTCTGTAGTGTAAATAGTTTTTAACGAGTACACAATTGAATATTGAAATTTCTCTACAAAGATTCCAGTAATATTTGAATAGCTCATAAGCGATATTCAGTTTATATAACCGAATGATTAGTCTAAGTTTTTTTTATATCACAACCCCCCCCAAAATAATAAATAATATATTATTTCTATTTTTTTTTTTTAAATTTTTACTTTTTTTTTTTCTTTTTTTTGAGGCCACCCTGTGATATTGTATAAGATCTAACTTAGATAATAATATACAATTTTAATCGGCAAAAGTCGATTCATATTTATGATCTATAATTAATTTAATGTGATCCTAATTGATCAAGATGTGGTCAGATAATAGCTTTAATATCAACAATTGTGATTGGGACATTAAGTTAAAGATTTGCCTGGTAGTAATGCGAGGATCTACACCTTATGCAGATACAATTAAATATTAACTTCGGATGTCTTAGTAGACTTTTTCCTTAGTTTAATCTAATAAAACGTAACGTAACACATTTAAGGATATTGAAAAAGTTTACAAAGTTCCATCAAAAATAATCTAGCCTTTTTCTGAAGGTATATTATTTGTGCCAATTGGCAGCTTTTGAATTGATAGCCGCATGATTTTGTTGTATTAACTAAGGCCTACTTTTTGTCAAAACGAAAAAGGTGATATTCATATCGTCGCTTTACTTTCCATTTTAATATAAAATATACTACTTTCCGAGCTCATTCTTAAATATACTTTCCGCAAGTCTCATAAAGGTATTTCCTGCATTCATCAAACTGTAACCAACATGTTCACTTGCCCGTCTAATTAGAATGCATCGAATTACTCCGTGTGGGAACTAAAGATCGTTAACCTTGTCATTAGGAATTGGGAAGTTAATACAAAAATAAAAAATATATGTTCTTCTAAGGGTGGGTAATTGCATTCCCTAAGTGGGAGCCAATATTGAGTACCGGCCACACGTATGAAAAATCTTTGCGATTGAGCCGGGACTTACTTAAAGCTATGAGGCAACTTGTGTGATACACTTTCCATATTTATTAAGATATTTAGAATATTTAATAAAACCAAAGTATAGTTTTTTCCTACAAATTGCTTACCCCATGTATCAAACCCTGCATTGAAAGTAATGTTTGTTATTAATATGTCACGTGATGATGGCGATTACCTCGTGACCACTTGTAGGGCTGAAACCTACTTTGTATTTCCCACACCGACGCGCTGCTAATCCTTAGTTGGCTAATTCCCATTTCGAGGAATGCTGCCTTTGGCGTGCACATACAACCCATCTCCAGCGGGACCACGCTAATGATCCTTGGACGTTGTCTACCCACTGACCCCCAATAATGTGTCTCTATGGAACCCACATGCAGGGACTTAACGTTTCAACTTTTTTAAAGCAGGATATTAAAACTTCTAACGATTTAAATTTTTATATTTGTTTCCAAGTATCGCCTTTTACTAACGGTTTTATCTCTATTGTGATAATCACGGCTGATACTCAACATATAATCACCTTTCTTAACGTATTTGCTCTAACGCCTATTAATCTCGTTAAGAGTTTAAAATCACTTTAATCGATTTCATTTAGGATATTCTCCATCTGTAATAATTTTGGATTATGAAATATGGAAAACAATCAAATTTATACTATTAATTTGATGAAATATTACTTTTAGTTTATTTAAGCTTCTTTGTCGATGACTTCCATCAGATTTCTATAGTAAACATATAGCTACGCCTTACTTGAATATTTTAAATTCAAACCACTATTTATATACAAGGTGTTTGAAAAGTATGGGTACGGCTTAATATTTTACAAACCATAGCAGATAACATCTATAAACTTGCACAGTGTCATATGGCTGTGCCCATTTATATACACAATAAATAAATTCTTAACACAATAAATAAAACACAATAAATACCGATGTTTTTAATTTGATTTATTGTGTTATAAATTTATTACATAATTTGCTAATTAAAAATTCAAGTGAAACACATCGGTTAGTAGTAGAGTGAAACGGCCGCCTACCGCATCAGAATACGATGATCCAGTCAGAAATGGCAGCGCATAATGTACCTCCACAATTCTTTAACTAAAACACAACCTGCCATTTCTGATTGGATAACCTTTATGCAGATGCGGTTTGCGGAATATTCAACTCTACTAAGTGAGCTCTTTCAAATGAGGTATCACTCGACCCATGCTTTCATTTAAGTGATTTTTCCATGTTTTCCTATGTGGGCCGTCCCCCCATGGTTGGCATGATTGGCCATGCTCAATTGGCTAGGTAATAGCAAGGCAAAAATAGTTTACATAGCCACATGACACTGTGCATAGTTTATAGATGTTCATCTCTATGGTTTGTAAAAATATTAAGCCGTACCACCATACTTTTCTAAACACCTTGTGTTTATATATAGATATACTTATGCAGTTTATATATATATATATTAATAGTACAGTTAAATGTGGACTCGTATACGCAAACATAATGTTTTCTACACAGCGTTATGATAAATATTTTCAGACATATAAAGGAATATCTCTCTTCGTATTTATAGCACAGTTCAGTTAAAATACAATATAACATTTCTTTGTAATATTTCTTGTGTTCATGTTTCTCGAAACTGAAATTTTTTTTATTCATTTTGATTAAGTGATACTTGCAAACCTAAAAATTGCACACGTTTCTTGAGAATCTCTTTCAAAAGCT
Source organism: Homalodisca vitripennis (assembly GCF_021130785.1). Classification (NCBI taxonomy): domain Eukaryota; kingdom Metazoa; phylum Arthropoda; class Insecta; order Hemiptera; family Cicadellidae; genus Homalodisca; species Homalodisca vitripennis. The sequence continues at coordinate 25,430 of NW_025782958.1, read as the reverse complement.
TTCCTTCAAATATCAGGTGGCTCTGTGAATAAGCTACTTATAACTCTTTTCAAAGACGAATTTTTTTCCGCCCCTTTGCAAAGCATTATTTATCAAAGAACCTTTCCCAAAACGGGATACGCTTTTATAGTTACAATTATTTAAATATATTTTAAGATCGTTTACTTTCCCCAAGCGTTGAATTAAAAAAAACATTAAATCATATACAGCAAGCGATGTCAGCATTACACATTATGCAGTATCCTCTCTCTCACTACCACCCTCTTGTCGTGCTTAAAAATAATCCTCGGTCTCTTATCAGTTATCCGGTGTCAGTTTCAACACCTGTCCCGATTACCAAGTTGTTGTTTCAACAAGGTTGATTGTCTTTGGATAAGAGATTGGCGGATGAGAATGTTAAGGACTGGATAGAATGCTCTTTAATATATTGGTTTTATAATATAACCTTGTACTTAGAATAAAAAAAAATTAGTTTAAACATTTTTAGTAATGCATTTTTATATTTTAAATGTCATATTAATTCAACCAAGAAGCTCAAAAGGACCGTTACATTGAACAATGTGTCTGAATTAAAGCAACACTTAATCTGGTTTCCCTTTTTAGTAACTGCTGCCTGAGCTGATTTAGCCCCAAAAATCATCAGTTCAGTTATAAACTGTTAATTACATTTCTAAAAATCTGATTACAACAGTAAAACAGTTACATATGCGTCGTTTTGTCAAAAATTTAAATTTTACTTGCCTTCTACAGGGTCGGACATTTTAAACATTTTTTTGATTGAAAGCTAATAACTGATAAAAAGTGCACATTAAGGAAAATGAAATAAAAAAATAAACTATAAAATATTATTTACAGAGAAATGAGACAGTACTGTAATTATAGTAATTATTTCAAGGTTTTATTTATTATTTTCAAATATGTACGTTTGTTTACTTGTAAGTAAACAATCAATATTTCGACGTTTGTGATGTTTATGTGTAAACTTTCGTAAGAAAGCTTTACTAAGTACTGAAATGTAAATTGTTATGTTTGAGGTACAGGCTTGAGTTTTATCTATGTGACAAAAATAAAGACGAACAAATGAAATATTTCCAATGGGAGACAAGAGGAGACCACATCGCAGCACACAATGGCTGCTGAACAAATGGTATCCGTTTCGTCTGGCGGTAGTGACTGCGGCCCAGCACAGCGCGCTGCGTAATAGAAAGAATATACCTTTTGTTAGTAAATATCATACATTTTATATTTTTTTCCACTTTTGTTAATATAATGATGTAATATATAATAATAATTACATTAAATATGAAAAAATTATTGCTATTTTATTATTTTATTTTAAAAGAATTTACCAAGAATTCCTTCTTTATTTATATTATATAATCCTATTGAAACTATCTAAATGATTACCAATTAATTCTAATTACTATCTTATACTTTATTATAATTTATAACCTTTTTTATGATGGGTTCGTAATAGCTGAGATAATAATTTAAGATTGACTAATAAGTCATATACTATAGTTATATGTTACAAAATATGTACTGTGTTTAAAATTTATCCTCTACGTGAGGTAAAATGATAATTAGTACATATAAATGTATTTATAACATAACGCTTGCCCCAATAGACTGCATTTACAAACAGAAAGAAAAGTAGAACGAAAAGAAAAACATACGCGAAAACCGTTTCAAATCCAGATAGGAGAAAAAGAAGCCAGGACGTAGTCACTGCACGCGATGCAAGTCACGAGCACATGTCAAGAGATGTCAAGAGTATAAACACACGTCACACCAGCACATTCACACGTAGGACATTATGAATATCAATGTCGGAACTTTCTGTTGTATCACGGCGTGGCTTCTTGAGCAGAGCAGTGGGACGGGAAGGAGACGTTCGTAAGGGAGACGGTTAAAAGTAGCTGCCTCCCTCATAGAATGATTTTGAAAACAGTAAATGTTGAGCAATTTTGGATTTTTTTACATTAGCCCTTTTTTCTTTTTTCTTTGAGTTCTTTAATTCTCAACCTTAAGCTGTTTTTTCTGCGTATGTATTCCCTATTATTAGAACGCGTTACACTTTATCTAAAGTTTTTTAATCCTGTGTGCAATTTTTAGCGAGTTTAGTCAATTAGTAAGTGTGACTCTCTACCAGGGATTTTATACATAAAGTTAAATTACCATGTAAGTATATGACGAGTATAATCGAGATATAGTAGCAATTAATTTTAAATATTATTTTGATTATTACCAGAACTATCCACAAGAACTATTTACCAAAGTTTGTTTATAATTTGTTTAGTTCGAGTTATTGCAACTCTTATAAGCCCTGGACTGCTATGATACGCGATTGCGACGTATAATCAGTATCCCGTAGTACTGAAGATTTTACTACTGTTATTTAGTTGCTTGTTGATTAAGATTTTGTGTAACCATATCCGTGCGGTTATTTAATTGATTTGGGGTTTAGACAGCTCACTGTTTAGGTGGGGAAGGAAATTATAATTCAGTTGGTCATACCACTGCAGAAATATATTTTTCACCTTTTCGACTTCGTTTTATTAAAATCCGTTTCTTCAAAACAGAAATTTCGCGTTGGCAAGGAATGTAACATTAATAACTGGCACGATCTTCGGGCCCATCTAGAATATTCAACGATCTGATAAATAAATCTCAATAAAAGGTTTTATAAATTTTGTTGAACCTTGAGTCACTAATGTCTTTTTATTTATTGACACAGCTGACTGAGCATGTTCGTACGCACGTAAACTAGAATCCAAACGTACAGTGTTTGGAATCGAAATTGTTCCTAACGTAAATCCAGAGTCTATAATATTAAAATGTAGGTATATAACAAGGCATGTGAAACATTATTAAAGCCAAATTTTTTAATTCCATAAAAATTTCATAGATATAACATTTAAAAACGATTCTATTCAAACCGTTTGTCGAAACTGAGGAACTTTGGCAATAAATCAACAGTTTTCGTCTGTTGCATTCATTTGGCAACATGTATTCTCGTAATAAATTATTTGGTTGTTTTATAAACGATTTGTGGACACAAATGTTGTTCTGTATTTTACAAAATAGCTACAAATATAATTATGTAATAACTTGATTTTATTATTTATTGCATCTCACTTGCCGGTCGGTTAAGTGTAAGAAAGGGCCAAGCGGCCCTAACTTTGCCTGTATACCATAAATAATTTTTCATTTAATTTTTAAATTTGTCAAGATATAATTGCTGAGGATTCCATGCATATGGCCTTAAGAGAGTATTCAAGTTTCATATTTTAATTTTTCTGACTGGTATACAGTCCTTACAAAAATATACGGTTTACATTAAACGTATAAAAAATGCAATAATGAAATAAGTATACCCCAATCAATAAATAATGTTACAATAATGTTCGGCTTAAAAATTTAATATAACACTTTACTTGGAAATCAGATCAGCATCGGATAGAGACACCAGTTTTACCGAGGTAACACGCAATGGATTGATCAAGTTCCTTATGCCATCAAATAGCATTTACCTATGATACCCTTATCTCGTCATATTCATTTTATAAAATAAAGCGCATTTTTTGCAATCCAATTTTTGTAAGATCTTTTTGTAAGTTCTAGAGGTTTTTAGCTTTAAATATTACAAGTTTTTTTACAGTTGTATTACGCAATATTACGCCAGGGTTACAAAATATTAACAAATAATCTTGAGTAATGGTAATCTCCCCTTACCAAAACTAAGGTCTTATATTTTAATCTTAAGGTTTTGTTATCTACCTTTACTATTTCCTAGAACACGTTTCGGGAAGTCAATAAAAAATAGAGGGACTATTAAAAACATTGAGTTTTTAAGAATATTTCTGATTTAAAACATATTTTTTTGGTTTTTAATAAAAATGTATACAACCATACAATTTAAAAATTCGGGCATTTGATTTTGTGCTATAAATTAAAGAATATAAAATCCTTTTTATATACTTTTTGAAAATTTAATCAAATAACCATTACATTAGTTTGTCATATAGCTTTAATATTATACTTTATTTCTAAAGTAGTTGATAATTAGTAAATATATTTCGAAATAGGCGAATTTCACGTTATGTATAGTAAAAACACAGTATATTAAACCACTGTGATAATTAATTAAACTAATTACTTTATTGACGGTTTTGTAATAATACAGTCATATGTACGATTAACTTTTTAACTGTTTCAGAGTTTGAAAAGTTTTATATTTTAAAAGTTTTATATTTTAAAAGTTTTATATTTTAATAGTTTTATATTTTAAAAGTTTTATATTTTAATAGTTTTATATTTTAAAATAAAAACTAAACTTATCACTGGGGATATTTTTTACTGTTAAGTATAAATGGAGCACATTTAATTAATTATTCCGTTCTATAAAACCAATTTTTTATACGTTTTTCAACAAGCGACACCTTTTCAAATTTGAATACAATAATTTTTTAGAATATCAATGTTATTAGTTTAATAACATAAGTTTTATTTTATGAAAACTTTAATACTACTGAAAGTGTAAAAAACTTTTGATGTTATGTTTGAATTAATATTTTTTATTAAAAATAATTTTGCATTTTTAAAGTATATTTGTAAGTATTAAGTTTATAAAAAAAACTTTAGTTTAGGTGAAGCTTAAAATAATACTATCAAGATGGAAAAACTCTAAGAATGGCAACGCTTCAATGCGAGAGAGAGAAATTGGATGAAATGAAATGCGAGAACGGCGAATATTCCTGAGCGCTTTATGTTGAAATCCGATCGTAGAGTTGATATCCGTGGTTCCCACTCTAACCTCCACTTTGACTGTGGATAAAGCGCTGATCTTACAAGTACTCGAATCTTATGGGTTTACAGTGCCGTTATAATTGCGAAACATCTGAACTGACTTTCACTTCAATTACTTCGATTCGTCCTACTCATTATAAGTTTTCAAAATATTAGCGTCCAACATTTTAACATGAATTTCTTCCTTCTTTAAACCTTTTGTTTGATTTAACTACTTAATGAAAGTATTTGATATATCATGTCTATACAAGTCATATACACAAATTTAACCAGATTATTGTAATAATACAACAATTTGTATTGATTATTTTATTAGTGTTGTGATTATATGTGTCTAATATTTATCTCTTCACAATTATATTTAATTACGGTCCTGCGCGTGGTAATGTTATTTTATTCCCTATGTTTGTAATTTTAATTTAATTACGTGAAATTTTTATTGTAAAGATCCTTGACTAAGTTGCACTCGAGATATATCTACTTTTTGTACAATTTAATAATGTTTCCCGAATTAAAAAAATGAAAATAATACATCAATATCATTAACACCCGAAAAACCCTGAGTGAGATTACAGAAACTACGAACATTGTTTTTTATATCAATCTTTGAAAGAATAATAATAATGTTAATCCCTTGCCCGCTACCGGTATTAAATTCGATGCAGGACTATATAAAGGTAGAATTTCGTCTGACTGAAGCTGAAGGCAATTGAAAAATGGTTTATATTAGAGATTTTATAAAACTATAAAAGAAATCTGAGAAAGGCCAGAACATGTAAACGTTTGTAAATAGTAAATACCATAGAGTTTTATAAATAAAGATTTCTGTCTCTTACGTGCTACCCACTCTCACTATTTCCATAAAAAAACTGCTAATATCCTTGCTATATTATTATTATTATGTTTAAGGTGTCCATATGTATTTAGTATGCATACTGGGCTTAAACTGAATAAACCCAAAGTAAATGTGTTCTTTAAATATTTTATAACCGAATAACTAATTTCTTACGTAATCACCGCCTTAATTAAGGACCTTAAAAGTAATTATATAACACCTGTAGGAGATATGCACGTAATATAATTGCTTTATGTAGCAATTACAGTCAATGTGAAATTAGGGAAATCTCTCATTACTACTTTAATTTAATATAAACATAATAATGTAACTGGTATCTTCTTAATACAGTCAATTATTTCAGAAGAAACATAATTTAGAAGAAACTGTTTTTTTAGATATTGTTTGAATATAGGACAATCAAAGTTGTAGTAATTTTCTCGAGATAGCCGCTGATTGCCATTTGGAATTTTAGAACTTCATGAGCAATAACTAGTACATTTAATTATAATTTTCTTATAATTTTAAACTTATTTAAGAGAAAATAAAAATTGAAACTACTATTCAATACTTTAATCTGATTTCGTATTCCAAATTATATAAACAATTGACAACTTTACGAGCAATATATGAATATCAATTTAAGTAAACTATATAATACAGCTTGTAATAAAATAATGTATCGACTCAAAACCTTAGCATAAAATTTAAGGGACTAAAATCTACACAAACTATTTAAGATAACGAAAGAGACTCGAAACCGATACCACACACTTTTTAAAGCAGCTCAATTTTTAAGAAACAAATATATATTAAACAAATAATTACAAAGTTATACGTTATGTACACCTTTTTGTCTTAACGAACCCATTCTAAATATACATTTTCATAAACAACTAAATTATACATCCAAAATATTTAATGTTTTAGATCACAGCAAGAACGAATTCGTTATTTTAATATTGATAGGTACAATGCATTAGCCGATATGAACAATTTATAGGATATACGATTACATTTAAAATTTATACTAATGATTTAATACTATAATATTAATAGTATTAATATCAAGTTGCAATCTCTCATATTATGTATATGAAAATTGTCCCTTAATTCAAAAATACAGGCATTTAATCTGTCTTGCCAGTGAAGTAATTCAATTCCAGAATTTAATTCATAATACAGTTTTGTAAAAAAATTATTATTTTATTGAACTTATTTTACATAACCACGTTCTATCTTTTGCCCATTGTCTTTTGTACAGCACCATTACTATGTTGATTAATAAAATTTGGTACTAGCTTTTAAAAATATGTAGTATCAGTCTTGAGGTTCTGCTATCTGCAAAATAAAATTTATTTCTTATTTTTCTTTATATTTTTTTATTTTAAGTTGTGAATGCCTCATAATTAATAAAAAAGTTGGAAAGTATTTAAAAAGCATGGTATTTAATGAGTCTGTGTAGCATATATTATGTTATTTTGTAGGATAATGCGCAAATTCCCTAGAAAGAGCAATAATTTAATCCAGACAATATACCTGGATTTATTCTTCTATAAAATTATTCCGTTCTATAAAACCAATTTTTATACGTTTTTCAACAAGCGACACATTTTCAATTTGAATACAATAATTTTTAGAATATCAATGTTTAAATACTACTGAAAGTGTAAAAAACTGTTGATGTTATATTTGAATTATTATTTTAATAAAAATAATTTTGCATTTTAAAGTATATTTGTAACTATTAAGTTTATAAAAAAAACTTTTAGTTTAGGGAAAGCTTGAAATAATACTAACAAGAAAGGAAAACTCTAAGAATGGCAAGGCTTCAATGCGAGAGAGAAATTGGATGAAATTGGAGAACGGAATATTCCTGATGCGCTTTAATGTTGAAATCCGATCGTATAGTTGATATCCATGTTCCCCACTCTAACCTCCACTTGACGTGGATAAAGCGCTGATCTTACAAGTACTCGAATCTTATGGGTTACAGCACCGTTTATAATTGCGAAACATCTGAACTGACTTTCACTTCAATTACTTCGATCGTCCTACTCATTATAAGTTTTCAAATATTAGCGAACAAAAGTTTTATTTTGCCTTTTACTCTTACTGAATGTATTATTTTTATAGTTAACCTAATAAATATGTTTATCTTTACAGGTTTAATACTACACGAACGGATGTTTTGAAAAACATGAATTTCTTCCTTCTTTTAAACCTTTTGTTTGATTTAACCACTTAATGAAAGTATTTGATATATCATGTCTATACAAGTCATATACACAAAAGTAACCAGATTATTGTAATAATACAACAATTAATTGTATTGATTATATTATTAGTATTGTGATTATATGTGTCTAATATTTATCTCTTCACAATTATATTTAATAAGGGTCTGCGCGTGGCAATGTTATTTATTCGCTATGTTTGTAATTGATTTAAATTACGTGAAACTTTTATGTAAAGATCCTAGACTAAGTTGCACTCGAGATATATCTCCTTTTTGTACGATTTAATATGTTTCCCGAATTATAAAAATGAAATAATACATCAATATCATTAACACCCGCAAAACCCTGAGTGAGATTACAGATACTACGAACATTGTTTTATAGCAAACTGTGAAAGATGAATAATAACGTTAATCCCTTGCACGCTGCCGGTATTAAATTGTTCAATGATGCAGATTATATAAAGGTAGAATTTCGTCGGACTAAAGCTGAAGGCTATTGAAAAATGGCTATAGTAGATATTTTATAAAACTATAAAAGAAATGTGAGAAAGGAAGATCATGTAAACATTGTATGTAAATAGTAAATACCATAGAGTTTATAAATAAAGATTTCTGTCTCTTACGTGCTACCCAACTCTCACTACTTACATCAAAAACTGCTAATAACCTTGCTATATTATTACTATTGTTATGTATAAGGTGTTCACATGTATTAGTAAGCATACTGGACTTAAATTGAAAAAGCCCAAAGTAGATGACTTCTATAAATATTTTATAACCGAATAACTCATTTGTTACGTAATCATCACCTTAAGTAATTATATAACAACTGTAGGAGATATGCAACGTAATATTATTGTTTTATGTAGCAATCACGGTCAATGTGAAATTAGGGAAATCTCTCATTCCTACTTTAATTTAATATAAAAATAATAATGTAACTGGTATCTTCTAATTTCAGTCAATAATTTTTCAGAAGAAAACGATTTTCGTAGAACGAAACGGTTTCCTTAAAGATATTTTTTTTGAATAGGGAAAATCAAAATTGTAGTAATTTTCTTAAGATAACCGCTGATTGCCATTTGGAATTTTAGAACTTCATGAGCAATAACTAGTACATTTAATTATAATTTCTTATAATTTTAAACTTCTTTAAGAGAAAATAAAATTGAAACTACTATTCAAATACTTTAATCTGATTTCATATTCCAAAATATATAAACAATTGACAACTTTACGAGCAATATATGAATATCAATTTAAGTATATATAATACAGCTTGTAATAAAATAATGTATCGACTTCAAAACCTTAACATAAAATTAAGGGACTAAAATCTACACAAACTATTTAAGATAACGAAAGAGACTCAAAACCGATACCACACACTTTTTAAAGCAGCCTCAATTTTTAAGAAACAAATGTATATGTTAAAACAAATAATTACAAAGTTATACTACGTTATGTACACCTTTTTGTCTCATTGAACCCATTCTAAATATAATTCTCATAAACAACTAAATTATACATTCAAAAGGTTTAATGTTTTAGATCATAGCAAGAACGAATTCGTTATTTTAATATTGATAGGTACAATGCATTAGCCCATAATGAACAATTTACAATTATTATACTATGATTTAATACTATAATATTATAGTATTAATATCAAGTTGCAATCTCTCATATTATGTATATGAAAATTGTCCCCTAATTCAAAAATACAGGCATTTAATCTGTCTTTCCAGTGAAGTAATTCAATTCCAGAATTTAATTCATAATACAGTTTTGTAAACAAAATTTTATTTTATTGAATTTATTTTACATAACCACGTTCTATCTTTTGCCCATTGTCTTTTGTACTGCACACCATTACTATGTTGATTAATAAAATTTGGTACTGGCTTTAAACATATGTGGTAACAGTCTTGAGGTTATGCTATCTCCAAAATAAAATTTATTTCTTATTTTCTTTATAGTTCTTTTATTTTAAGTTGTGAATGCCACATAATTAATAAAAAAGTTGAAAATATTTAAAAAGCACGCTATTTAATGAGTCTGTGTAGCAAATATTATGTTATTTTATAGGATAATGCGCAAATTCCTAGAGGAGCATTAATTTAATCCAGTCAATAGACCTGGATTTATTTTGTAAGGTAGATTTGTGTTGAATCAAATTGTATCAAATGATTTGGAACATTAATTATACCAGAAAGTAAGATAATTCACATAAAGTGTCTGATATTTAAGACCTATAGAAAATTACAATACTTGCAGTCCATACTGTCCTCATGCGTCATTAAATACAATGCACATGGACACTAACTATGGTGCCATATGAAAATATTATGTTATTACATACCATGTACTGTATTCTTTCTCGCTACTCTAGATTTTATCCAAATTTACATCAAATTTCCCACACACACATACATGCCAAATGACACTCCAAATCATCCCAAGTGAAATAATTTCTTTGTATTCCTGAGTAATAGGTAATAACAGAATAATATGTTTGAAAGCACATTCTGTCTTGCTGCTCTATCGTATTTGAAATGCTTCATACTAGAACCATACTATGAGACAACCCATTTCACAATATGTGGGGTCAGTTATGTTTAGTTAAATATCGATACTTTCTGGCCTCTTTCCTATTTGACACTACTGTAGACTGAGATTGATTGAATTTGCATAAACATCATTGTATTACCTAGCGTCCATAAGGTATACTAGTAATAAAAAAATAATCAAATTATTACGGTTCCTTTCTCCATATCATGTTTCAATGGAATAGGGTCGTATGTGGAGCACTTCTGTAGAGTAGTAAATTTCGTCAGGTTTAATGTTTTTCCCACAGGTGGACACAGAGCGTATCACATGTAATGTATTCTGTTACCAGGACGTTCCGGTAATCTAGAATATCGATGATATGCGTGCCTGTCTGTCAAGGCGGCGCGGCTGGCGGAGCGGCACTTCTGGTCCGAAATAAATAGGTTCCGAGATGGCCCGATAGGTGGCGTGTCCACCTGATGGGTGGTAGAACCTATATTAAATAGATACACTACTGTCACTAACCACGATAACCTATTAAATGCTCCTAACCTTTCCTACGCACAGTGCCGGTTTTAGCACTACTAGTGCCCTGGGGCAAGATTTCTTCGGGGCCCCCTAACTGAAATTCAATTACATACAAAAAAAGGCTACCGGCGCCCCTTTTCGTCCGACGCGCCTGGGCGGTCGCCCAACCGCGCCCTACCATAACGCCACTCCTGCCTACGCATATAACCGATTTTCTGCCACAAACATGATGGTTATCTTTTCTCCCAGATTCCGCAAAATTCAAGGTTAACCAATCAGTATGAATTTTGATATTTAACCTCATAATTTAAACATTCGATATTCGTATTCTCATCAAATTTTCTTAATGATTACAAATCGTGGTGACTCACCAAATAGATGATATGTAGCGAATGCTTATTTCCGATACTGGGCTTCTCTTCTCCAAACTCGAATCGATTCCACAATTCCGCAAAGAAGTCAGAAAGCGAATTTATCGTCTCGTGTCAGGTTAGCTCGATAAATAGACCCGCCAGTCGGTCATGCGCAGAAACGTGTTTTTGTCAATTGTCGGTGGACGCTACAAGGGCCACATTATCAACCTGGTACCTTAATAGTCTGTTAAATTTAATGGTTAAAATTTGGTTTATCAATACAAATTGTAAATTCCTTTTTTCCTATTATTGCTTGAAAGCATATTGGTTTTTCATCTAAATACAATATTTTGGTTTATATAAACAAAGCAATTTCTTATAGAATATTTTTATATTACATACGTTTATAAATAGTGGGTTGCTCGATAGCTTCACGATTGAATTTGGTGCCCAGTCTCTCCCACTGAACATAACCAGATATGCATAAAATAATAGTCCGAATAAGTCACAAACGCATAATGAAGTTATAAATTGTTTCAAAATATGCCATTCCTTCAGAATAATGTATGAGAGAGTTAAACTATGAATGAACTAGGCTAAAAGTGACATTCGTATTTGAAATTTTCTCACCTTAATATTTAAATATTGAAGATAAAACTTTAGCTGCATTACGCGTGTATGCCATTATTTTTTAATGACTATATTTTACCATTAAAAGAATTGGGTTGCTGTGACCAATGTATTATCACGCTGCCTGGATACTTTCTCACTTTGAACCAAATCATCATATGAGTCTTACTATCCACTAACTAGTTATATATAGCAAGGCTTGTATAAAAATTCACAGAAGTCGTTACATTTTGATGGAATGTTGTTTGTAAGATAAGTGTGAAACTCGGTTTTTAACAAATGGCCTTGGAGTTAGTTTGAATGTAGGCTGTTTTTAAACATACTAATTAGTTACTTTTGTAGTAGCTTTTATAGAAGTGTTTTGTGTGGAAATTGTTAATGGTTTTGTGGTTCATTTCAAATAGGATTACGAATCTCTTTGTAAGTACATTTATTAAAAATATCTTTTACATTGTCTTTAAATAAATCATTCGGCTTATGTAAAATTAAAAATTATATTAGTGCATCATATTTAGTTGGGACACATTTTGCAAGGCGTATTTACGAAATTTGGTATGGACTTTCACATATGAATAGCAACGTCGTTTGTTGTTGGTACCAAAAGTATTTTAAAAATACTTGAATAAGGTTTACTAATAATCTTTGTAGCATAATTTTACAAGCATTTACTTTGATATGTATAATATATAGTATTAGACATAATAAACAGCACTGAAACTGAATTAGCTGTAGATGCCTTTTCGATCAGCTGATCCAACTGTTGATTGTTGCCGCGGCTTCTTGTTCATTACTTTTTTCTTATTTGAGGTTAGTTTTTGCTAACATGGTGCTAACAACGGTAGAGAAAGTTTTTATCGTATAGCATTATTTTCTTTCATACGGAATTGGACGTGCGGGTGGGTCCAGCTTGTCATACACTGCATTACGTTTACAGGAACATTTCCACAAAAACCCGCCTAGTAATGCTGTAACTCTTAGTGTTGTTGAAAATATTAGAATAACAAGTAGTGTTGTGACACAGCGAAGGACTTCTCAGGTCACCCAACTACTACTTTGTACAAATGAAAACCACGGAAAAGTGTTGCAGAAAGTGGTTACAGTTAACGAAAAGAAGCCTAATGCGAGATTCTCTTAAACAGAATATTAGCAATACGTCAATGCGAAGAATGTTTTAAAACATTGGTGGTTTTTCCTACAGGATGCAAACTGCACAACCTTCGAATTGTAGAAACAAAGCCAGAGTTTAGTGCTATGCTTCAATGTTGGCATTGCGCTATGAAGAACCTGAGTTTCTGAGTGAAGTATGGTTTACAGATTAATGTCATGTGCTCATTAATGGCTTTATAAACAAGCAGACAACACGTTTCCTTGGTTTTGAACGTCCTGACATTGTTGTACAGAGGCCACAGCATAGTAAGCGTGTAGCCATTTGGTGCGCTGTGTCTGGATAGGGTATAGCGGGACCATACTTTTTTGAAGGCCACAATGGAGAGGCTCTTACTTTAAATCAGTATTGATATAGGGCCATTCTTGATCGTTTTGTGAGAGACCTCAGTAGATTGTGTCGTGGACGAAATCAGCCGATAAATACACAACGACAGCAAAGAAATCAACGTGCGCATGCGCCAACTTTTACAACAGCTGTTATAGATAAAATATTATTATTATTATTTTCCGTACGTCTTCCACGTGTTACATTGTCGGTGTGCTTAAAGTGTATATATTTACTAATTAATAAACATTAACTTAATTATTAATCCTCTGACTATTTATTTACAACAGTGGTTCCAGGAAGAAAGCAACCAGTCACACTGCATTATCAACATTGCTTTCCTCCAACAAACCTTTGGAAACCGTCTCATCTCCCTCAGAAAAAAACTTCCTTACACTCCCATCACACTTAACGGGGGTCGTATTGCACATGTTAATAACCGAGTTTAACAGATTTTGCTTCCTTTGACTTGTATTTATAAATGAAATCTATATGTAATATTATATATTATATATATATATATATATATATATTTATATATATTTATTTATTCATTTATTTTATTTTATTTTGGCTCTGCTACAGTATATTAATAATAAATTAAAGTTAGTTTAATAGTTTCGTAAACAATAATTTCTACTGTCACGCTTGTGACAGATGACCATTATATGTGTGTGTGTGTGTGTGTGTGTGTGTGTGTGTGTGTGTGTGTGTGTGTGTGTGTGTGTGTGTGTGCGTTGTAAAGAAAGCTTTACTGGATATCAAAATATTAGTTTTTTTATAAACTACATGCTTTTGTTTTATCTCTGTGACAAAAAATGAAGATGAACAAATAGAATATTTCCTATGGGAGTCGAGAGGAGACCACATCGCAACACACAATGGCTGCTGAAACTAATGGTATCCGGCCGGTCCTGTAGTAGCAACTACAGCTTCGGCACGCGGCGCTGCTTAACAGAACAATATAATCGTACCTATTGTTACGTACAATATGATGTACTTTACATGTTATCTTCTCATTGTAAAACTCTGTTGAATAAAAATGGACTATTCAATTCTGTTAGAACGTATTAAACGTATTGTTATTTTATTAAGTTCTTTTAAAATTTGTTTGTCATTTATTATTTAACTTGTATATTATAGGCCCATATTATAATTGTTTCATTATTTTAATTAATTAAACCCTAAATACAACCGTATAACTTGTAATAATTGAAATTGCTAACCACTAATTAATTGTTAGATAGTTACTTTGTAATTACATGCAGTGTTGACCAAACAATTAATTTCCTTTCCCAATCCTTTTAATTTTAAATTTAAAATTATTAGTTCATATCAGACAGATTATTTACCTTTAGCTGTGATTCCTTCTAATTTAAAAAATCCCTATGGAGTATCAAGAGAAAACCAGTTAAAAAAAATTAAAGTTAAATTTGACCTTCCGCTTTGTACAGCGTCTGAAATCAGATACTGTCACAAACTTCACTCCTGCAATCTAGAGTGCAAACACCGTCTGGAGGAATCTAAAAAAGTCGGTGACGAACACCGACGAACCCCTAAAATCATTTCAATATCTGTTTTAGGGTGTTAACGTAATGATAAACATTAGAATATATGACCTCGTTGCCATTTAAATTAAAACTGGATGCATGTATACGTTTTAAAGATGAATACCTAAATCCTGACAGTTAGAGGATAGTTAGACTCATATGATGATTTGGTTCAAAGTGAGAAAGTATCCAGGCAGCGTGATAATACATTGGTCACAGCAACCCAATTCTTTTAATGGTAAAATATACTCAGTACAAAATAACGGCCTACTTTAATTACTTTTGTACGATATTATACGTATGTACGGGTATATTTTAAAATCGAAACAATCCAAACGTTTGACATACCGTACTGAAACACCTTCAGTGCGGATTAAGATCCTAAGTAGTTAAAAAACCAAGAGCACGCGGGCTATGGCGTTTAGCTGTAGTCAACTTTAATAAACAAATTATTATCATATAAAAATATTTTATGGATACAAATTTCTATACAGCTACAGCTAAGTATAAAACATTGCCACACTGTAGATATTTATTGTACGTTGCTTATACTAACACGGCTACTCTAAAGAGAATAAAATATTAACATTAAATTCAAATTTGAATTTTCAAATAAAATAATTGTTGTTGGAATTTACATTAGAAGATAACACGAGGGATCATTGGATTTTTGTCACAGGTGAGTTTTTGGTTTATCAAACATAATTTTTACGGCTATAACATAACCGCCTTCCTCTTATAGTGAGTTTACAGGTTTTCTTAGAGATTTTGCTTTGTAGTATACCACTTTAAGTTTTATAAGGTTATAAAAATATCTGGGATTCAACTGGGTTTAAGATGAAACAATAAAAGAAATAATGATAGTAGGCCTATTATGTATAGAAGATTACGACTCTTATAAAACTATTATATTTCTACATTGGTCTTATTACACATACGATGAGGCAAATACAAAACCACAGAATAAATAAATTTGTTAAGAAACCAAAGTACAATAATATGAACTTTTATCATGTGGTATAGTGGCAGATGTTTGGCTGTATTAGAATTAAATGAGCTAGAGCCTTTGTCTTTTTCATATAATTTTATGTCTGTTTATTTATACTTTAATACAATGAGATATGTAGATATTACATATTAATACAGTATTTCACAACGTGCTTAAAACAAAATTAACATTAGAGTTCTTTTCTGATTTGCGTTGGTTGGCTTCATTATAACCTGCAGCAATAACCTCCCCGGTACATTTTTGACATTGAATGGTAATTAACCATTCTAACATCGATAAAAATTTTTTAAGAACATAATATTCATATGTTATAAAAGTATTATTTTACACGTAAGAAAAATAAAAACACAATTACCATATAAATCTATAAAGGGATTTATAGGAAAACCATGAATTCCATATAATTGTAATGGGAATTTAGTGGTGATCAATAATTTCAACAAGTTGTTTTCAGGGAAAGGTTTATAAAGAAGCAGAAGCAGTCATTGTCATTTGTCAAAAGTTACCAGATTCCTGAAAAAAATACATTTGTCAATTTTATGCAAAATATCTCTTTCGCCTTTTTACAAAAAGAACTAATCTAAACTGGAGTTGAGGAAACAATGTGATATTGACAGTTGAAAGTTAAGTTCTGCAGCTTTGTTTTACAGTTAATTGCTTTCAAACTAGTTCAGTACTTTGTATTTCTAAATTATTTTTATACTATTTATACTTGGTTCATTTTATATTGCAACACAAATAGTAACAAACAACTTTACACTATATGGGTCTTACTGGAATTGTAACTAATGCTAAAAGATTGAATCAATCATTAGTTAACACAATTTTTTTAGATTTTTATTAGAGTAATACAGTGAGAGTAAACGTTAAAATTAAACGCCAGTAAAGATACAGTTGCGAGTTCATTATAATAACTAAAATTAGCTTTTATTTAATAAAGGAGCATGCTTGGTCATCCTTTACATATAATTATAGCCCGAGTCGACTTCATATCATGTTCATTAATCGTCTAATTAAATATGTCTTGTATACGTCTCCTTTGGGGATAGAAATTTTACTTATCTATTGCGAAATATCAGGTCTATAAGAGTCCCAAGTACATGGGACCGAGTGAATCCCGGAAAACGTTATATCTAATGACGCCCCAGGAGAGGGGTTAAAAATCATCAGGTCTCTGTCTCCGCACACATCTCTACACAATCTAGATCGTATGACCTCAAGTCCTTGACAGTTTCCTTTTCTTAAACTATTCTTTGCTAGAATATTCTTAACTAGATTTTCAAATAATTTTTTAAGATTGAATAAATGATTAGTTAGCAATATTTTTCATATTTGTATTAGGAAAATACAGTTAGAGTAAAAGTTAGAGTGCTCCCAGAAAAAGCGTTTGCGAAATCATCGTAATAACTGAAAGTACTCATAATTTAAGAAGTATGTATGCTTGTCCACTCTTACATATAATTATAATCTTAGTCAACTTCAATATTATGTTCTTTAGTCATCCATTAAAAAGGTCTTGTATAATTTTACCTAGTGAGGATACATTTAGACTTATCTATTGAATCGACTAAGTACCTAAGAGGCCCAAGTAACTGTTAACCTATTGGTCTGTGGAAGCCTTATCTCTGATCTCACCAGCCTCAGGTTAAAACTTATCTGATCTCTGTCCACTTACATATCTCTAGACAAACTAAATCTACCGCCCACAAATCGTTGATAGTTCCATTTCAATTTTGAAACATCAACAATTGGTAAAATTTTTTTATGAATAGTAAAATAAACCAAATGGCTCTAATTAGATGTATACCTAACATGTATCTAATAGACTCCACACCCCACTCAACGTTCACTAGGATTAACCACCCGAGTAGCATTAACCTTACTGGTATAATGGGTGTTCCTATTAATTCACTATCAAATCAAATCAACATTTATTCCTTAAACAAAATGCACACTTTAGAAATACAAATTGTAATACAGGAATAATCCCCGCAAAGACTGTAGGTCTGTGAGCGGGGAGAGTTCAACGGAAACAGTCTTGCACACATTAATCTAAAAATACAAAATAATAAAACCTTCTTACACATGGTATTTAATTAAATATACATTGTAGGTTTATAATTTAAAAAAAGTTTAACTAATATAAATATATTCTAAAGATATATATAATTACTTTGTACTATTTAAAATATTTAGATTATCAAGTTTGGAGTATCCATCAGAATATGCGATGCTGAACATGTTACTAGTAATTATAACCACAAGAAAATAAAACTATGTTAAAAATAAGGAGGAACGCAACAGCCTCTCAGCAGTCTCCCAGCCAATGCGGTACAACCATCGACTCACCCTCTGTTTGTAGACAGCCACACTTTCACTCTCCATTTTTAATTCCTCTGGCAAGTTTCTAAAGATGATTTGAGCAAGATAAAAAGAGTTAATAAGTTTCTGAACCATGATTTAATTTAGGGGTAATGAATCCGTAGTTAGTTCTGTGCCTTGTTATATAGCCATGCTGTATTTCTGAAAAAAATTTCAATCTTATTGATTTTGATGTATAATTAATAAATTTTTTATATATAACTGCCTCACATTACATACTGGAAATTCGTTGAAAAGAGATTTAGTAGAATACCTATGATTTTTCTTGAGTACAGTTTTGATGAGAGACCTCTGTGCGACCGCGAGTGGTTCTAAGACATTGGGTGACACCCACCCCACGCCAGGATACCATACTGCAAGACTGACTGCACGTAGGCAAAATAAACAGACCTGCACTGACCCACGATCAACACCTGGCTTAACTGTGTGAACCCGTATATTAGCTTTCTAAGTTTAGATTTAACGTTTAGGACGTGTGGACACCAAGAAAGTTTATGATCTATTGTTACACCTAAATATTTATATTGGTCCACACGCTCAATAAGACCACAGTCACAGGCAGCCGACCGCACATCACCGCAGGAATGAATTCTTAATACTCTCTCATCCGGGTCTGTTTGGTTACGAGTAACTATTGGCATGAATTTTGTTTTACTTACGTTTACTGTTAAAGAGTTGTCAAACCAATTTTTTACTTTCGCTAAGTCCGCCGATGCATTATCATAAGCTTCATCCCAAGTGCAGCCAGAAGAAACCACAGCCGTGTCATCAGCAAACAGAAATATGCTACCCTGTAAGACCAGCTTGGAAATAGTATTTATATATATTATAAAATAATAGAGGCCCCAAAGTACTCCCTTGCACGACTCCATAAGGTACTTCAATAGTGTCACTAGTATTTCCGTTTATATAAACCCATCTGTTGTCGATTTTTGAAAGAAACTCTTAAACCACTCTAATGAGGTATTTTTTACTCCAATCATGTCTAACTTAAAAAAAAGCTTTAAATCTATCAACTGAGTCAAAAGCTTTAGCCAAGTCCAGAAAGCTGACAAGAACACGTTTCTTTTGACTTGATTTGATTTGAGATGGATTTTGTAATATCAAAAAGTGTGTTTGAAGTGTTTTTTTTATTGAATCTGAAACCCATATTGATTTCCTGAAATAATCTTCTGCTGCTCTAAATAGTTAGTTAGTTGAAATTTTACGCATTTCTCAATGATCTTAGATAGTGAAATTAAGAGGGAGATGGGTCCTATAGTTAGAAAATTCGTTTTTCACGCCAGATTTAAAGATAGGTATTACTTTGGCAATTTTAAAGGCGTTTGGAAAAATTCCAGTTCTAATGCTAAGGTTTATAATGTGTAACAGAGGTTGGGATAAGCTATAAATATTATTTTTAATAACTTTTGTTGAAATTAAGTCCCACCCAGGTGCGGATCCACCTTTCATTGTACTTATTACATTAACAAGATCTTGGTGAGTGACAGGCTGCATCTCAAATACCGCATCCACGGCGTGGTCAGCATCATTAACTTCCTGAGGCCCTTTGGATTGGATAGCCCCTGCCAACTCTGATCCCACAGAGGAAAAATATTCATTAATTGAGTTACTTATTTCTGTAATATTATCCTGAGTGACAGTGTCGCCGCGCTCCAAGAATGCCCCGACCGGGAACGGCTCCCTACCCATAGGCCTACCAGACACTTCGTTAACAACTGACCAAAACTGTTTAGCATCATTACCAACTTCACTAATTTTATTTTTGTAATAACTAAATTTTGCTTGTTTGATGGTAGACATGGAGAATATTTTCTATAAGTAACAAACTCTTCCCTCAAGTTGCGATTAAAAGGTTCTTTATACATTTTTTTTCGCTAATTTATCCCGGTACCTAATAGAATTGATAATAGCTAAGCCTTATCCAGGTTTTATTTTAGTGTGTTTGGCTGAACATTTAACTTGATGTGAATTTTGGTTGATTGTACTTTTAAGTATGCTAATTAGGGAGTCAGAACAAAAATTAACACAATTGTTTTCTGTAATTACATTCCAATTTTGAACTAGCAATGAATTATTTTACTTTCTCCCAGTCAACTTTAGTGATATATTCCTGACTCTTATAATTTGATGAAGATTTAGGTGCTGCCAACTCTATGCCTATAGGATAGTGATCAGTAATGGATGTTTGCAACACAAATGAGGTAACATTGAATGATTTTACTGATTTAAAGAATTATAGACACATCTTTTAAAATCCATCAATACACAAATCACACATATTCAAAATTTTATGTCTCCTGTCATTGAAATAAAATCTATTATTAGTCTCTCGCACAATAATATTATTTCTATGTTTAATACAGAATATTCATCCTAAAGTTTTGTTGAGTTCCAGACTAATAGAATACTGCAGTAGTTCTATGGAAAACAAGTTTTGGAGTTTTACCCTGGCCCTTCCCCAACTGCCCAACATAAATATTTCTTACTCAAAGACCAGTTTTAAATTCTTTTTCATCGGAAGAATTTTTCACATATAATATTATGTAAAATTGTTATTTTTTAATCGTAGATATATTTATCCAGTAAATTTAAGTTGTATAAAAATTAAATATAGATACTACTAATGAGAAAAACCTTTGGCCATACCGGCTACAAGTTTAAAGAAAAATTCTTGTCCTCTCGGAACCATCTAGCTTCTGAAGTGAAATGTACAAACAGTAATTGTAATCTTTAAAAATGACGTGCATTGCGCAGTGCACTTGACTCTAATCAAATTTTAAGTAAAGATACATTCCTACAGACACTAAGGAGATGTATTATTTCACAGAGACGGAATGTCTGCAGATTATTCTGAGAATGGAACAAATGTTATGGAAAAATGGATTAAAAGAGTCATTTTCACATGATCTCAATCAACATTATTCCAAAAATATTTAAAACGTGTGCTACAGTACTTTATTATGAATAAAATATTTTTAAGATAGAAAATTTAAAAGGATAAATGGATACCAGGTATTTCCATCGTTGTAATATCTTAATACGTAAAACCCTGTTTAATAATTTAAATCCATCCTTTAAGACATAATTATGAAGAAAAAGTTTTACAAACACTAATGAATATAGATATAAAACGCCAGTATAATTCTCACAAGTATAATCCCATATTTCCTGAAATGGCGTAAAGTAGCTCAGATCTCTGTCCTTTGTCTATCCTATACTTAGAAATGTAACGTGATCAATGTTCACGTATTATAAGGAAGCAGTTGTGATTCTAAGAAGAGAATGTTAAAAAGGTCACAATAGTAATTATTTCTCAAATGCTACTCGGCGGTGAGTACACTAGTGATCTAAGTTCTTGTGGTGATGTTTAAACACCGCATATTGTGATGTTAGCATGAAGGTCCTTTATTTAGGTAGCATGAAATAGTTCATATAAATTAATATCTCTTGAATAAATTATAACAAATAACTTTTTTAACTGGTAAAAATCGCTCTCAATAATAATTTGCAAGTAATTAGTTCCATTATATACAGGAACTCTAGTATTACAAATATTATTAACGTGTACATGAATATATCTGTCAAAATATTATAGCATAGAAAAAAAAACGAACATAACTCGTAGCTTGCTTAAACCTAAAATTAACGAAAACATGGATGTTATGGTTTATAATTTGTAAATATAGCTCGTATCGTGTGAAACACAGATTCCGTAAAAACCATGTGTTGCATTGGTACCGTTGGTAGCTGTAATGAAAAGTATTGTCTTTGTTACCAGAGTTTGCTATAAACACTGTTTTGCTGACATACATTCAGGCAGTGAGGTTGGTGATGTTTAGCAGATTTATCAAATGACTACACGCTGTTATTATATCAGACATATAAGGTGACTACATATATGACTACGTATTGTATTACCATCATTGGCAGCTGTACCTTACATATTTAACCTTTGTTAGTAAACATAAAACATTATCTGAGTAAGATTTTTAGTTGCCTATAATAGAATATATTTCATACTATAAATCTTAGCAGGTAGAAACTGCAAATTTAGTGTCATGCACGAGCTAAGCGATCATCACCTAACGCATACCAAGGTATAAATAAACCAACTCGTTTTAATACATTCTCATGATCTCTCCGCTGCCCCAATACAAATAGTAGGCATGGATACAATGCGGCACGTGCTTTCGTCATCTGTACATAGCAACTATCGGGTTATGATATGTCATTAGGTGTTATATGGTGTAAATATGACATTATTATTTCACCAACATTGTCGTGTTCACAGTCGGTAGTGGTTTAGTAATTAATTAGCTGTGTAATTCAACTAATGGTTAATTAATTGGTTTCTACGCACGCATTTAAGGGCCTTCTTCCAATCGGCTTTATTCAGAAACTATGAAACTTGTTTTCCACATACAGCTAGGTATCTAGTAGTTGATAAATTGCATTTGAATTTATAAAAATAATTTTAGTCTCATTTTATAACAATTGATTAGTTTCAGATCTTATGTGCATAAAAAATTAGCAATTTCTACATGCACAATACATGCCCTATATCTAATAATCATACACGGTAAATTTGTATAAAGCCAAAGAAATAGTACATATAAAGATAAAATTCATAAATAGCACCTGTTTAATCTAAGTAGTTACTATAGTGCTTCTGTAACTATAAAAAATAAAAGTTTATCATGATACGTGGTAATTAAGCACCTCCGTTTAATTTACATTAAAAATGTGAAGTAAGTCTCATAGTGAAGGACATTGATATAATTTTTGGAAACCTTTGTAGTGAGACTTTTATAATACTCAGCAAACAAGTATACAGTTTACTCCACAACAGTTACAACAGGTTAGGATTAAAATATATTTAAATAGGTTAAAAATAATAATTATTCCCTAGATGATATGTTAAATAGTAAATTTACATGTTTTTATGCTAAATCTGACTTAAAGAATTATGTGAAACGTGTAAAGAAAACAAATACGTCTCTAAATAATAAATAGTATGTTCCTAATTCACTGGGTTGAATGGCGCGTTCAACTGTACATTGACGTAGAAAACGCGTTGAACCGATCATAAATCTGGAAAGAAGTTCGTGCACTCATTATACATCCCGAAGGCAAACTGTATAGTTCTTCTTAGTGAATTTAGTTGGTGATGATATAATTGTTCGGTTTCTAAATTATAGTTTTTAAATAAATTACAACATTTTATCAATGTTAGGACAGCAACCATTGTGAAATTTCTTGAATCTCAGCAAATACCAGCGGGGCCTAAGATCTAGGTTTACATTAACTCATCTGCTATAAATAAACAAGTTCTTAATTATATGGAATAATATGCATTTATGATACAAAGTCTGAACAATAAAAACGAATAAATTTTTTTTAACGGTTGGTAGATTTTTTAGAGAAAAAAATTAATAACAAACATATATGTTTTCCCCCGTTGTCAACATTCTCTAACCTACTTGTGAAATCCACCAATTTACATATTTTAGGTTCTTTCAACAAACACCGAAGTGGCAAGAATTTGATTTTTTAAGCATTGTTACCTAGTAAATTTTACGGTATTATTATTATATTTATGAATGCATAAATATGAATTTGCTAGAAATATAAAATAAAATAAAAGTAATTCGTGCTGAAAGAACGATAACTCAACAATTAAATTGTGATACATTACAATCTTACTAATTTAATTCAATGGTAACCCATAAAAGGGTGATGCATTAGTCTCCTTTTAAGTATAATGTAGGAAGTCAACCGGGAATTAGTATAATTAATTACATTCTTATTTCCTTAAAAAAGCAATATAACAGTATCTCGTGAATTAAGTGCAGCATACGGTCAGACAGGGCCATGGAATTGGTTTCTCCATGAGCAGGGCAGGGACAGATTTGCGACTGAATAGCTGATTTCTGATATATTTATATTGTTGAATCTCTTGTTGTCACTGGGTAACTAATCTTCTTTCTCCTGTTTTGTTTAAGTAATAAGTATCACCGTGAGTACGAGATCAGTTTTAGTTCATAAGTATGTGTTCCAAAGTAAACTAGAGAGCTCTCGACTTTACATACGTTAGTGTGTTTATATCATCTTTGATTTCCTATGTTCAGTGAAAAGTAATGTACTCCCCCGGTTGTCCCAAATTGAAACGCACACTAAAGGGATGTTGGTAACTGAAACATATTTACGGTATATCAATGATTAAATGGCCAGAATAGTGCGTAATGAAAAATTAATAAATTAGACAATGTTAATGTGTATGATTGGTAAGCGTGCGACCGACTTCGCTGTGCTCTTAAAAAACAGGTTTGGTTTTAGAAAGATTAAAGAACGTAACAGCTCTCGTAGTATTTACGGTACAATGGGAAAGCTGTTTCCAAGGAACCATCTAGAACTACTACATTGTTGCAAAGAAAAACTTTGCAGGACCAGCAAGCTAAAGGTGCGAGTAAATTGTGCCTGCAACAACCATGATTGTTAATAATTAGAAAATTCAAATGGAAATAGTTCCAAAAATAACATATATGTTAGTCTGGCCTCGTTGGTTAAATAAATTTAGCTTAACAAAACCACATTGTTTTTGCTAAAATTGATTAAATGGAAAGTTTTGTGCCTCCCTATTTCTTGGAAACCCTTATAAACCTGACTGGTATGTTGAAATCACACTGATAGTGTACTGTTCGATATTGTTGAACTTAGCTGATTCGTAAAGGAGAGAGTAAAGAGAGAGAAAGAGAGAGAGAAATAGAGTAGAGAGAAATGAGAGAGAGAGAGAGGAGAGAGAGAGAGAAGAGAGAGAGGAGAGAGAGAGAGAGAGAGAGTGGTGAGAGTGAGATAGAGAGAAAGAGAGAGAGGAGACATAAACTTAATTATCCCTATGCCCACACAGTAAACGTCTTTAAAGTATTTTATGCTACCAGTAGCCTATCACTCGAATTGCTGTAAGCTTTCAATGATGTCAATATGTCCTCAAGATATATAAAAAGTGTGCTAACCTAATGACCTTGGATTTTGCACGGAGGTCCACTT